>NW_017263652.1:300513-518007 GCF_001662655.1 Pseudogymnoascus verrucosus
TAGTCAGGGAAAAGATGAGTTTTTGTACGGGGTGCTAGTGTTTGGCTCCATTTTGTCTACCGAAAAGACGTAATAGTAACTGTTTGAATTTGATATCCTCTCGGGTCGTTGATTGCTTTTTGCTAATGTTGATGTCCAGCAAAATGGTGGGGTAGGCAGATTTGGCTTTCATTCTTATAACCTGCCCAGCGCCACACGCGCTGACGATATGCACGCGTGCCGCATCTCAGCTTCGTTCGAAGAGCGCCACATCTCCTGTTCTGTCACCACACATACTCGTGCAGCCAAATGTTTTCCGAATGGGCTGTACTGAGCTACCAATCAAAGTTTCTAGATTTTCCGTATAAATTGTAGTATTGGTTAAACATCCCGATCATTGCTTCGTTCGAGCCCGTGAGCACTTTTGGGCCACACCATGGCCTGTCCTAATTATTGATAGGGTATTTTGTATCTTTCAAGCGTGAACAGCTATAGGACAGGTGGTTGTGAGCTGGCAGCAATCTAAAATATGGCTGCTGATCAGTAGTAAGAATTTGCTTAGACTAAGGAGCAAGTAGGTGAAGCTTGCCGTTTGACAATTCCAATCAGGGCAGAAAGAGACGACTTAAAACCTAATGGCATTGATGTAGTGCCTTGTATTTCTTCACATTTACTGAGACAGTATAGAGGTGTGGGAGATAAAGTGACTGGTGGAACTTACGTATAAAAATACCATCGAGAAATATGAACCGGTGTTAATAATAAGATTGTTATTATTTGAAGATGTCATATCTACTCTTCTAAAAGATTTGTGACCGATAAACAAATAAGAATTGTATAAGAAATATCTCGAATAATTAGTATAACCACACAACTTCCGCGTTTACAATTCCAGGGTCTTGACGTCTTGTGGGGTGAGGATGACCTCTATGTCCACACTTTTGAACATAAAACAAACTGCCCGCAAGGGCAATGTTTCCTCCACGACTACCATGATAAATCGAGAAAATGAGCATCTTTTCCCCCCATGATAAATCTGGCAACACTTTTGCGCTGTCCCTCAATTTAGATTTGGAGCAGGGGCAACGGTATAATATCAACATTGGAAGGTTTCAAGCACGAGAACTTCCAACTCTAGCAGACAACGAGTGGAGATCGTTTCCAGCCCATCGGGGCAACCGACCTGCGTGGAATAGACGTCCTGCGAAGTTTAGCATCAAATGTCATGAATGGTCTGCTGCTCATACAAAGATTCTTGCTCGTTGGTTTGTCTTGGCTATAATGATACTTGCTCTGTATGGTTTCTGGCTCTACATGCATGGCGAATGGAGATGGCGGAAGTAGTCAAAGAATATTCCAAGTTATACTTGACAAAGGCAGTAAAGAGTAGCCTCATCGAATTATTATACAACTGGGCTAAGATACACACACAGAGCTGCAACCACACTCATCCCGACAATGGAGTCAGTTCCCCACCTTCGCCCTTCCCCCACTTCTCAATATTCCGCACAGCCTCTTCCGCCCAGGGTCTCAGTGTCCCCTCTTCAACATACCCCATATGTGGTGTGAGGACGACCCTGCTCCTCCCTTCCTTCCCCCACTTCTCACTACGCCACTCGCTATCCTTCGGTAGCGGCTCAAGCTCAAACACATCCAACGCCGCTCCTCCGATCTTGCCTTCCTTCAAAACCTCCAGCAGCGCGTCCTGGTCAACAAGCGGACCACGCGAGGTATTAACCAGTAGCGCAGATGGCTTCAAAAGTGCGAGTTCCGCTCGTCCGACTACCCCGCGCGAACGCTCTGAGAGGACATAATGCACACTAACCAGGTCCGCGCGGCGGAACAGTTCCTCCTTCGACACAACCTCGAACGTCTTTCCCCACGCACTCTCGACAGGCAGGCCTGCAGCAGCGGCTTTCTCATCCGCTACCTCCTGGGTCAGGCTGGAGCTCCAGGTTACCACGCGCATTCCGAATGCGCTGGACAGGATAGAAGCTACGGCAATACCCAGGCGGCCGAGGCCTACGATACCGACTGTTCTCCCTGTCAGAGGCAAGGCGAAAGTGCTCTGCCATGCGCCTGTCTTGACACTTAAGTCATCGGCGGGGATGTTGCGCGCGAGAGCGAGGATGAGGGCGAGAGTGTGCTGCGTAGTACTATCCGGCCCTGGAGGCGCATCAGCGGGCTTTCCGCGAAACGACGTGCCTACCACGGCGATACCGAGGCGGCGGGCAGCATCGAGGTCGATCGCGAGGTTGCGGGTGCCGGTGGTCTGGAGGAGCTTGAGGTTTGGGAGCTGCTCGAGCAGGGCGCCGGGGAAGGGGGTGCGTTCGCGGATTGTGGATATGATTTCGAAGGGGGCGAGGCGGGCGACGAGCTCGGCTTTGCTGGAGGTGGAGGTGGAGGGGTGGGCGTAGGAGGGGAGGGTGGAGGGGAAGTAGGATATTTCGAAGGCGGATGAGGGAAGTTTGGCTAGGTATTCGGATGAGATGTTGTGGTAGTCGTCTAGGACGGCGACTTTGATGGGTGCCATTCTGGTTGAGTGGGTGAGCTGGTGACGGGGAGAGTTTTGCGGTGCGGGGCGAAGAAAATTAAAGTTGCGAATTACAGATTTGGTTCTTCGTAGTTTGATAACAGTTGAGATTAACTGGGACATATATATCTAGATCTGAGTCCTCGATGTAATCAATGACGCCTTAGCAACCATTATTGCGAGAACCAGATTGTTCATCGGCAGTCATGGCGGGGTAGTCAATCGCCATACGATATCGGATAACAATCGCGGCAAGGCCATCCCCACGTTTCTAATTCTGGAATTGCCATATTCACACCTGAAAGCCGCAAGAACGCGATTGATCATATATCTTTCTCGTACACCATATAATGAGGCTGTATTCACCCCCTCGGGAGCACATCGTGAGTGGGGGTAGCACTGTCATCCCACGCAGAAAAAAGAGGGTTACACCAGCACCGATCCAAAAGACCATCGTGATGCTTATCTGCAGATATGATTGGAGCCCATATTATTTTGGGACAACAAAAATGAAAGTGGAACAGAATTTCTATAATTTCCCGGCGTTCGGGCGGCTTTCGGGGAGTATTGCCCCGCAACAACGCCCCCGGTGGGGTGTTCTGGATGATTGTAATGCGTGGGCGGGCGGGGTTTATGGGGTCAATGGGGTACGGTACTGGGCTCTCCAAACTTTCCTCTCATATTTAGATGGAGTTGCCTCTCGAATTGTCGCGGGCTTCTGTTTTTTTTTCACATCTAACCTCACACATCACCGGAGAATATTATTAAAGGCCAGAGAGAAATAATGTCTTCGACGGGGAATGCACCACAGGGGACGGAGATTAAGCAAACGCTGCCAAATATAGGAGTTTACACCAACCCAGAGCACAAGCTGTGGGTTGGAGAGGCTACGCCCTCGCTGGAATCCGTGCAGTCTGGGAGCGACCTGAAGGAAGGGGAGGTGACTATTGGGATTAAGAGCACAGGTATCTGCGGGTAAGTCAGGAAATCATCCGGGGCGCAACTACAGAAACTGACTTTCTCCAGCTCTGATGTGCACTTCTGGCACGCCGGGTGCATTGGTCCCATGATCGTTAAGGACACGCATATTTTAGGACACGAATCCGCTGGTGTTATTCTAGCAGTTCATCCATCCGTGGATAACCTGAAGGTTGGAGACCGCGTAGCTGTCGAGCCCAATGTTATTTGCGGAGAGTGCGAGCCCTGCCTCACTGGAAGATATAACGGTTGCGAGAAGGTCGAGTTCTTATCCACACCACCAGTAGCTGGCCTACTCCGACGATACGTCAACCATCCAGCAAAATGGTGCCACAAGATTGGAGATATGTCATATGAAGACGGCGCACTTCTGGAGCCGCTGAGCGTAGCTCTGGCTTGTATGGCGCGTGCTGGTGTTCAGCTCGGTGACCCAGTCCTGATCTGTGGTGCTGGTCCAATCGGTTTGATCACACTGCTGTGTGCTAGAGCCGCTGGAGCGGAACCAATTGTTATTACGGATATCGATGAGAGCCGCCTGAAGTTCGCAAAGGAGCTCGTTCCATCGGTGACCACGTTCAAGGTTGAGCGTGTGTCTGCTGAGGATTCGGCCAAGGCTATCGTAACTGCGTTCGGTGGTATTGAGCCCGCATATGCCTTGGAGTGCACAGGTGTCGAGAGCAGCATATCCGCAGCCATCTGGGCCGTGAAGTTCGGAGGAAAGGTCTTCGTGATTGGTGTTGGAAAGAACGAGATGAACATTCCGTTCATGAGATTAAGTACCCGGGAAGTCGACCTACAGTTCCAATACCGGTACTGCAACACATGGCCGCGGGCCATTCGGTTGGTTCAAGCTGGCTTGATCGACATGAAGAAGCTTGTCACCCACCGTTATGCCCTCGAGGATGCAGTTAACGCGTTCGAGACTGCTGCAGACCCGAAGACTGGCGCTATCAAGGTTGTGATTCAGAGCGAGTGAGTTGGACGGGCACAAGGATGTATATGAGTAGATAAAGCCATGTTTATGATTATTCCATAGTAATTGCAAATAATGCCGAATGTACCACTTCAGAACATTTCCATGTTGAATTAAATATTTGAGGAGTGGAACTGGTGCGGTTTCCAATCTCGCTCATGAAATTCCGGATGACTAAGCCAAATCTTGGAAGCCGTAGAGCTCCGATCCATAGCGAAAACAACCTGAAAATTGCTCTGCGACATCAACCCATCACTCAATTGCCCGCTCAGCACACCACGGGTACCCCGAGAGTCCATCCCCCGAATCTCCCGGCCATATCAGGATATAATGTCGTTGTCAGCGTCTCGCGCCGTGCTCCGGCAATCGGCCAAGTTCACCGTCCGCAACGGTCGCCGATGCGAATCCACGACTGCTAAAGCCACCGAGGCCGCAAAGGACACCGCGTCCAAGGCGACCGAGCAGGCACAGAACTTCCAGTCGAAGGCTTCTGAGGGTCTGTCGAGGGTCTCTGCCTCTGCTGGACCGGCTATTAGCGGTGCCGTGAAGGGCCTGGGTAACACCCTCGGGAAGATTGGTGGCCGCACAGGAAGGCTTATTGCTTTCGTCGAGAGTATGTTTATCAGTCGAGGCAGTGTAGAAACTGCTGTTGATGGATTTTGATGGTTCAATGGCTGACAATGCACTTTTTAGGACAAATTCCTCCAACCATCTACTACGCCCGCGTCGGCCTGGAACTCTCCAAGCTCGTTTTCCAGGCGCAAAAGATGGCACCACCGTAAGTACTGTCCAATCCTTCGAATATGTCGCACGTAGAAAGAAATAAAGGCAGTGAAACTAACAGGAGAGGTGACAGACCTCTCGCAACTTTCCAATCCGCCTTCCAGCAAGTCGTCAAGAACAGCAGAAACCCATCTGCGTTCTTCCCTAACGCGTCCGTGAACTCCGTCCGCAACATCAGCTGCGCCCAGATCGCCTCTGGAGCTGTCATCTTCGCTGAGGTCCTCGGCTTCTTCACCGTCGGAGAGATGATCGGCAGGATGAAGCTTATCGGATACAGGGGAGATACTGGTGCAAGCCATTAGGAGGCTCTTGATATGTACTCTTGAGTCTGCGTTGGTTTGGGTGTTTAGAAGGCAGTGGTAGAGATGGAAGATGTCTGTTTTTACGTTGGAGAGGGGAGGGAAGAAAGGATGGAACGATAGATGGGAGACATCGGGCTCAGCATTGCACATACTCTGCGGCCATTTTTCTTGCGTCATTGTACACTAAAAGACAATTGAATTATCGTAATGCTATAGCCTCTAGATGTAGCCTTCTGGCGAATATAAATCGTAGCAAATTGCGAATATCGGACAGATGGAACTTGTGAACGCGTCTTGACCACGGAGAATTGGGTTTATTTACAGAAATAATAGAATTAATACGAGTAGGAAATATTCATAGGCTCTACGGATTTATAGCCAGACCAGAAATTAGTTCATTAGGCTTAAACTACCTCGATTACGACGCGGCTGCCATTTTTATATTTTGCGTTTGAGGCACGAGGCCGAGTGTGTAGGCGAGGCTGACAGATAAAAAGCTTTGACCGAAAAAAGTTCCCAAACCTCACAGCTCTCACATAACCCACCAAGGAACACCAGATTCGATATTCCAATCTACCGCTCAAGCTAGAAAGGATGGATATCTTCAAGATCCTTTCGCGGTCTACCAAGCAGACCCGAAAGCCGATTGGCAGGACCCAGTCCTCTACTTTGCCATCCGCAGGCACCGCGAGCAACCCGCAACTCTACAATGACCCGGTCCCGCAAAACAAGAAGCGCAAGCTTAGTGATAGGAAAGAGGAGGCTGTCCTGAGCGATGTGGACGATGAAGAAATAAACTTCTTCGCGCAGGCGCCAAAGACCGAGAGCAAGCAGACAATCAAGCGGGAGAAAAGGAAGAAGGCGGCCCAGATTTTAGCAGAGGCTGCGCTGAGCGACAAGACCGAGACGATCGAACCGACGCTACTCGACGAAGACGAATGCAAAGCGACGCTGCGCTCCCACAGAATAAAAATCACCCTGATGTCCAAACCGGAGCCGGTCGTGAAGCGCAAGAAGTCCAAGAAGCGCAAGGAGGAGGAGCCGCCAAAGAAGGCGAAGGATGAGCATAAGCAAATATACCCACAGCCTCTGACGGCGTTCGAGGACCTGAAAACGAACTTTGGCATCTCTAAGCGCCTGGGGGAGAATCTGAAGCGCGAGGGGTACAAGATTCCTACGGAGGTGCAGATGGGCAGTCTTCCTCTGCTGCTGAAGCCCGAGTTTGCGCTCACCAACTCGGAGGAGGGGAAGGAGACGGTGGCTGAGGGTTCTGAGGTGGATCTATTGACCGTTGCCCCTACGGGCAGTGGAAAGACACTCGCTTTCTTGATCCCAGTGGTCAACAGCATGGTACAAAGACGGCGGAAGGAGGCAGAGGTATCACACAGGCTGGAGGCAATTATTGTTGCGCCTACGAAGGAGCTGGCAAGCCAGATTGTGAATGAGGGAAGGAAGTTGGCTATTGGGACTGGCATTAAAGTTGTCGGGATGGTAAAGGGCATGCGAGTAGTTGGTGACAGTGACCAAGTTGTCAGTGCGCCAAAAGAAGATGCTAGCGAAAGTGAAAGCGAGAACGAGAGCGAGGAAGATGATGAGGCCGATGCGGCAAAGGCAAATGCCAAAGCAGCAAAGCGAGCAGCGCAGCCTGTTGCTAAAGCTGATATTCTCGTTACAACTCCTCTCATACTCCTCCACGCACTCACGAAGCCCGGCTCAAAGGATAAACTGCCCCTGGAAACAGTGCGCCATCTGATTCTTGACGAAGCAGATGTCCTCTTGGACCCACTGTTCCGTGACCAAACACTCGGAATCTGGGAATCCTGTGTCTCCCCTCTCCTGCACGTATCCCTCTGGTCTGCCACCATGGGATCCTCTATCGAAACCCTCGCAGTCTCCACAATCTCCTCCCGCCGTGAGCGACTCTCGCTCCCCGCACAACCTCTCATCCGCCTCGTCATTGGCCTCAAAGACTCCGCGATCCCCAACATAACACACCACCTAATATACGCAGCCACCGAACCTGGCAAGCTCATTGGCCTTCGTCAACTCCTGCACCCCACCTCCCCCTGCCTCGCCTCGCCATCCGACCCCAAACTCCGCCCCCCCTTCCTCGTCTTCACCCAGACCATTCCTCGCGCCATTGCCCTGCACTCGGAGCTACTCTACGACATTCCCGCCGAAGCAGGTGGAAGCTCGCGCCTCGCGGTGCTGCACTCTGATCTGTCGGACTCTGCGCGCAGCGCGATCATGTCGCGCTTCCGCAACGGCGAGATCTGGATCCTTATCACGACGGACATTCTGAGTCGTGGCGTGGACTTCCGCGGCATCAACGGTGTTGTTAACTACGATGTTCCGAGTTCAGGGGCTAGTTATATCCACAGAGTTGGAAGGACAGGGCGCGCGGGACGCGATGGAGGGGTTGCAGTTACGTTTTATACGAAGGAGGATATTCCGTTTGTGAAGCCAATTGCGAATATTATCGCAGCAAGTGAGAAGGCTGCAGGCAAGAAGGAGGGTGAGGGTGTGCAGAAGTGGTTACTGGATGCGCTTCCAAGCGTGAGCAAGAAGGATAAGAAGGATTTGAAGATGCGGGGAGTGGAGGTCAGGAGGGCGGGACTCGAGAAGGACGGTGGCAAGGGAGGAGCGAAGGCGAAGATTAGTACCAAGAGTGGGTATGAGAGGAAGGTTGAGAATAGGAAGAAGGGGGCCGTTATGGGCAGCCGAAGGAGAGCAGAGATGGAGAAGGGCAATGAAGCTGGTGCTGAGAGTGATGGTGGGAGTGACTTTGGCGGGTTTGATGACTAGGTCCGACATGGACAGAATATTAAGGGCACATTTCCCTCCGTTCAAAACAACTTCTATGCCCACATATTGCCAACGGTGACAGTTTCATTTTTAATTACGAAGAAGGGACTTTGTAAATAGTTTAACCAAGTCGTTGGCCTGCACGTGATATCGCATACAACCTTGGCGTCTGTACCCTCCAGGTGCACGGCCCAAGCTTTTAGTTCGACCAGCTCCAAGCTCTCGATAAGGCACTCCCAACCAACCTATCACCAACTTCACAGCCCCGTTTCGGCGCTCCTCTCCAGACTGACACAGTCAACCATCACCCATCCAACAACCTCACAACCACAGCCTCGACATGTCTCTCGACCCGCCAACCTACCTCTCCTCGCTGCGGAACAACATCCGTGCCCGCCCAATCCCATGGGATGGCGCAGTGCGCGCGGGTACTATTACAGAGGAGCAATTGACCCGCATCCGCGCCGTGGACAAGGTCAGGAAGGAGCAGAGGAAGCGGACGGTGGAGGATGGGCTTGATGCGTATAGGACACTGTTTTTAGGCGGTGACGAGGGAGGTGCGAGGAGTATTCTCGAGGCAGCGGCGAGAAGGGCGGATGTGGTGCAGTATGTCTTAGTGCTTTTGGGCGATCTGCTCGAGGGTATGTTAACTTTTCGCTCTTTTGCTGGTGGGGGATGAGGACCTTGGTGCGGAGTATTTGCTGTTATGTGATGGAGGCTAATCGGTATACAGGCAGCCCAGCTTTGGTAGATGGACTTCTGGAGCATGAGAATACCTATGCGCCATTCTTGCCGCTTTTGGCACAGGCCTCGAGCCCGGAAGAAGCTATCCCGCTCTTAACTTCGACAGCACTCACGACCCTCCTAGCCAGGGAATCGACTACGAACCCCAAGGGCAGGTCGGCGAGCGACCAGGCCCTACCTATCTTATACAAATACCTAAGCACTCTCGCTAAGAGCTCGGATAGCGGACTCCAGGACATCGCGGTGATGGGGTACTCGGCGCTCCTCAGGAGCAGGCGGTCGAGGGAGCTGTTTTGGGAGCACAGAGATGTGACTATTGTGCCGCTCATTTCGATCCTGAGGACTGCGGCGGGGGTGTCGGCGAGTGGAGAGAGTGCGGCGTCGTTGTGGAGCACCAGTGCGACTTCGAGGACTGGGGCGGAGGGCTTTATAAATGGTGGGATTGATTTGCAGTTGCTTTATCATGTGCTGCTGGTCATGTGGCAACTGAGCTTTGAGGGTGCTGCTATTGGAGATGGGCTTGAGGAGTATGTTGTCCCTTCCTTTTACTTCCTGGTTAAATACTTACGAGTTATAGCGAGTACGATGTTATCCCTCTTTTCACACAGCTACTACGGCTATCGCCTAAGGAGAAAACGACACGTTTGTTAGTTTCTACACTTTACAACCTGATCTCAGGGAACCCAAAGTCCCTCCTTCCTGCGGCAGCGCTTGTACGACTACCTGCACTTCTTCAAAACGTAAACGGACGCCATCTTACCGATCCGGATCTGATTGAGGACCTGACAGCCCTATCTGAGCTGCTCGAAGAGCACACCAAGACGCAAACGACCTTTGACCAGTACGCGGCAGAGGTGGATTCCGGCCACTTGCGCTGGTCGCCACCGCACAGGAACACGGTCTTCTGGGCCGAAAACGCACGCAGGATCCTCGAGCATGACAACGGACACCTGCCAAAGAAGCTGGCTGAGATTATTGCCAAGCCTTGGGATAATGACAAGCAGGTTCTTGCTATTGTGTGTAACGATGTTGGGTGTTTGGTCAAGGAGGTGCCCGAGAAGAGGCAACAGCTGGAGAGGCTGGGGTTGAAGACCAGGATTATGGAGCTGATGGCTGAGCCGGATGAGAGCGTGAGATGGGAGAGTTTGAGGGCTGTGGGGGAGTGGCTGAGATATAGCTTCGAGACGAAGTAGAGTGTCGTATTTGAAGATAGTTGGGGAATATGTGGCGAGCAGTTGGTGCTAGAGACCTTGTACTATCATCGCTTCGTGGTTTTGGTGGGGGTTTGCATAGAGGCGATACAGAGCCATGGGGAAGCTTTCCGATTTTCTTACAGATTCCACGCGGTATAGCATTCATATTATACACTTGATAGGAATTGAACGCAAATGGGATTTGTGCTATCTGCCGTCTCCCCCATATTCTTTAAACTTGTTCGTAGCCCAGCCCAGTCCAGAGCCCAGATTTTTTGCTTGACATGACATGTGGACTCGGACTTCGCCCACCACCTTATCCGGACTTGAGCTCCCGATAACGAACACCCCACATAAAAGGTTGCTGTCCCCGACTACAAACTCCCCGAGTTCCTCCTCCCACCACCACAACTTCAAACAGGTCAATTTTCAAGATGAAGTCTCTCCGCTCTACTCGCTATCTCAAGGATGTCATTGCAGCGCGCAATGCCCTCCCGCGCTCCTCCGGTCTGATCACCGCAGCCACGCGCCGCAACATTTCAACACGCACCTCCCAGCGTCATATTCTCAAACCCACCGTCTCAGTCCCAGCAAACCCCCTCCAAACCACTCGCCATGCCTCCTCCTCTGCAGCTCCCGAAGAGGAGCTCTCCAAAACCCCCCTCTACGACTTCCACGTCCGCAACGGCGGCAAAATGGTCCCTTTCGGCGGCTACGCCATGCCCGTCCAGTACTCCTCCCTCTCCGTCCTCGACTCCCACAACTTTACCCGCACGGGCGCCTCCCTCTTCGACGTCTCCCACATGGTGCAGCACCACTTCACCGGCCCCGGTGCGGCGGCCTTCCTCGAGAGCATCACCCCCAGCGACGTCGCTGGGCTACCCGTGCACGGGAGCACGCTTAGCACGCTCCTCCTACCGACGGGGGGCATTGTGGACGATTTGATCATCACGAAGCTGTGGGATGATCGCTTCTACGTTGTTACCAATGCGGGGTGTCGCGAGAAGGACTTGAAGTACCTCAAGGAGCATCTCAAGACTTTCCGTCTCGAGAACAGCTCTGAGGTCGAGTGGACGGTGCTGGAGGGCAAGGGGCTGATTGCTCTGCAGGGCCCGAAGGCGAAGGAAATTCTCAGCAAGCTTGTTGCTGACCCGGCGCGCGATGGGCGCTTGTCGAACTTGTATTTTGGACAGAGCAGGTATATGAAGCTCCGCACTGCCAAGGTGGGCGAGGAGCTGCCGTTCCAGAGCAGCTTGTTGTTGGTTAGCAGGGGTGGGTATACGGGAGAGGATGGATTTGAGATCTCGATCCCCGCGCAGGAGACGGAGAGGGTTACGGAGATGATCCTCGAGGCTGGCGGTCCCGAGATGGTACAGCTGGCTGGCCTCGGAGCTAGAGACAGCTTGAGGTTGGAGGCTGGTATGTGTCTGTATGGCCACGACCTGAACGAGACCATCACACCCGTCGAGGCTGGCATGAGCTGGATCATCGGCAAGAGGAGGAGAGCAGAGGGCGGATTCCTCGGCGCAGAGACGATCTTGCCCCAGCTGAAGCCGAAGGCCAAAGGTGGAAAAGGTATCGAGCGCCGCCGGGTCGGACTCATCGTGCAAGGCCCGCCGGCCCGCGAGGGCGCGGTGATCAGGGTGGACGGAAAGGATGTGGGCGTCGTCACGAGCGGATGCCCAAGTCCGTGCTTGCAGAAGAATATCGCGATGGGGTATATTCAGGAGGGGTTGCACAAGTCGGGGACGCCAGTTGAGGTTGTCGTCAGGGGGAAGGCGAGGAAGGCAGAGGTTGCGAAGATGCCTTTCTTGGCTACGGGTTACTACAAACAGGAGGAGTAGGAGCTATGTTGGGCAGCATGGGTTTGGTAATCTAGTATTATTTCTTGTATAGAAGGTACACAATTCCTACGTTAGCTGGAAGATAATTGAACGTGACACTTGTTATTTCTGGTAGCCTCGAGCATTCTAAGCTTTCCTGCCAACCAGAGGCCAGATTGAACCCGTAGGACACGAATTATACGCCGTAGAACCCGTCGGCATGGAATGGAATGCGGGGTTAAATATGTCGACAGAGGACTGAAAATACTGGTAGACAGGTGGATTCCAGGTGGATCGCACGATGTTACACGCCTTCGAGTCTAACAACATAAAATCAAGTTGTCCAAAAGTCCAATAACCCGCTAACAGTGAGACAGTCCCGATGGTGATTCGTCGTCGCCAATATATCATTATGAGGAGACAATGGATAGAAAGACGTTGGTTGAGCCGGAGATATGTTATGATATGTGATTCCTGTCGCACGAATCTATGGTATCAAAACTGATTGAAGCAAGGAGATGAAGAGTAAAATTAGGGCCCGCCTAACTAACACTCCGGTTGAGCCGAACAGTCCCTTGTTGAAATAAATACCACCGAGAACGTGGAATGGTGATCTGTTACAGCGGATTATACGGATAAAAACTATATACCACTCTAAATTGACGTTGGGGCGGTAAGACTCCCCTGCACAATATATGATACATCAAGTGGATTAAGCTTCATGGCGCCGCCCCTCCCGTCGGCTTATCTCTGCTGCGCCCAGCAATGCCACGTCTCCCTTCCTAAACTACCAATAGGAAATGCATCCCAAGTACCCGATCTGCATTCCTCGTTCTATCAGATCTAGGTCCAGGACATCTCGAGATATCTCTTCCGATATAAGACATCTAAGACCTCCGCGCGTCCACGAAGTCTCACATCTGCGGCAGCCCCCCTCTCTGCATCATTCTTTTGGATTAAACAGTGTAATTCTATCCAACGGTTCAAAAATTTCGTGCTAACCTGTATAACACCGGAAGAGAAGGTCAATTCAACCTAGACTAAACTGGGCTTTTATGGTATCAGTTCTTGGAGACGACCGGCCACATACATCAATATGCATCAAGCTACGCGGATACAACAGCAAGCAAGGCCGTCGATGCATTCTCTGACTCCATTGTTGATCCCTGTGGGGGGCGGGCCGATCAGCAATGGGACGACGGGACAACGTCTTTTTGCTGTGAAAGGGGGCTGTCCAGCATAGTCCGATCGCCGATTTACTAGCATGTGTTTATCCTAAGGTGTAAAACTCCCTGCCGTGCGGGGGGGGGGGTCATATTCAAGAAGCATGTTGGTAGTTTTCTGGTCTTGGTCTTCATATATAGCTCGAATGCTCGTTCCATGGCCATAATTCCATCGACATTTCCTGGAGAAATATCGACACCATTCGCACGCTCTTGCCACAATATCTTCAGCCATAAGTTATTAAATACTACTTCAAGATCTTGGTTTACACTTATATTGGCTAGGAACACTTTCTTGCCTTGAAAATGACAAATCCCGGTCCCCCCCCGGGTTATCTGGATGACGAGAAAAGGGGCCGTATTACTGTAACTACTACCGAAGTTGAGGATTTCCCGCCCCCAAAGACCGAGAGCGTTGTATCCATGGGTGCATTTGCAACTGCTACGAGTCCCTCAGAGGGAGGGACCTTGGTCCCTGATGAGCCGGACAAGCCAAGCAATGAGTTATCACCATGGCGAACCAGTATTATTATTATCACACTTTCGGGGATCACTCTTACAACCAGTATGAGTGTTGGTGCGTTTACTATTGCCTTGCCAGCTATGGCTAAAGATATGAATCTTACCGCTCAGTTTTTACTATGGTAAGCAATAATATCTTCTTCAACTATCTCTTGGTGCCTTCGTGCTTCACCTCTGAAGCTATTGTAATGTCCAACACGTCCGGTCGCATAATTGTACATAACTTCTTCCATTATCTGGTAGCTCCTAAGAAACTGTTACTGACAGTTTTATTATAGGCCTCAATCAATGTACTCGTAAGTATTGCAGTGAATAGTATACTACAATAACTAAGAAATCCTTCAGCCTTACCAATGGCTGCTTCCTCTTCCTCGCTGGCTCGATAGCGGACCACATTGGCAACCGCAACATGAACATTTTCGGCTGTTTCTTTGCAGGATCATTCGTCCTAGCTGCCGGCCTCTCACAAACAGGTCTCCAACTGACCGCCTTCCGTGGGCTACAAGGTATCGGCGCCGCGATGTGCCTGCCAACTGCCTTTAGTATAATATCAAAGACAATCCCTATGGGAAGAAAGAGAAACATCGCTTTCGCATGTCTAGGCCTGGGACAACCACTCGGATGGTTTCTAGGTCTGTTAGTCGGAGGTATCTGTGAAGGGTCACGGCCTGGATGGCGACTTGCAATTTATATCACGGCAGCACTGACTATTCTCCTTGGATTGGTTAACATCTGGTCGCTCCCCAACGATAGGAGGAAAGAGTCGTCATCATGGAGCAGCTTCTACCGCAGTGTAGATTGGGTAGGTCTTACTATCTCGAGTACGTGCTTCGGCACTCTCTCATACGTTTTTGCGTAAGTTTCTCTTGTCCCGTCTATGTTCATTCCATCTAGGGCACATGCTAACACGCTCTGCGCAGAGCCATTTCGGGGGATCTCGAAGCGATAGAACATCCGGCCAATATAGTTCTTCTTTGCCTCGCTGCACTTCTCATACCCATGTTTGCCTTCTGGATGAATTTACAGGAGAAGCATGGACGCCCAGCACTGGTCCCGAATTCAATGTGGCGTAATAAAGCTTTCACATGCATGTGTCTTATGGTAGTTCTTATATGGGCCACCCTTCAATGTATGAGGCTGTTCCTCAGTCTCTTGTAAGTTTCCTCTGTTATCTTCGTGCTAATACGAGATCAAACTAACAACTCTTTTTCTTGTTAGTTTACAAAATATCCAACATTTTAGTGCTCTGAAAGCTGCAGTTCTCCTCCTCCCAAATGTCATTGCTGGTATCGCCCTCAATCTGCTCACGGGGTTCCTCGCCTGCCGTGTCAGCAGCTACTATCTCGTCTTTGCTGCGAACGTTTTTGGAATTCTCTCCCCATTGCTTCTGTGTGTTATCAACCCCGCCTGGAACTACTGGCTATGTAGTTTCTGGGCTGTGCTACTGAGCCCGGTATCTGCAGGAGGTAAATAATTCTCTCCCCGTCTCCAAGCATCGTCTCCTTCACAACCAGCTTATCACTGGTGCTGAGTTTCCACGTAAACAAAAGGCAATAACTAACATCTCTGAACAGTTGTCTTCACAATCGCCAACCTTGTCATCACTGATGCTTTCCCAAAAGAGACACAGGCTCTCGCAGGCGCTATGTCCAACACTGCCCAGCAGCTCGGAGGTGCCTTCGGGCTGGCACTTGCCGGAGTCGTGGCCGCGCGCGGGTCCCAGGGAGGACAAAAAGGGAGTCAAGATGCAATGTGGTTAGGATATCGGGCCGTGTTCTACATGTGTTTCGGCGCCATGGTGGTGGCGTGCTTACTTGGTGCTGTGGCATTACGAGGGGCGGGGGTAGTGGGGACAAGCAATGAGGAGAAGAGGCCTACTACAGCAAAGCAGGACGGAGATGTATAGGCTGTGTGACATTAAATAAAAAACGGGACTGCATGAGGCTGAAAAAAGCCGAGGGGGAGGGTAAGTTGGATTTTTTGTTAAGCAAGGGGCTCATTCAGGGGGAGAAACGGCTGGAAAACGGTTTTCACTTGGCATGGGTCCGGGATGTTCGTTGCTGCAACTCGGAACAATCACTATCATAGTATAATGTTATCACTTAATTAATTGCTATTTTATCCATATCTTCTCAATATGTCCATAACACAGAGCAATCCTGGTGTGGTAGTATGTAGGGACTCTGCACTGCCGTAACACATCCATATACATATTGAAGCTATCAACCAAGGTGGCACTCATTGCCGCTCTAAGTTCATGAGCCAGTTAAACATGCTCCTCTACGGATATATTACATGGTTCCACCTTCAATCCTTAGGTTTAGCACGTTCGCGATGTTTGTATTCCCATCTAGGTCCGACTGTAGTGCTCTGGGCCCGCTCCGCCGTGCTCTTGGTTGATCTGTCGTGGCAACTTGTGCGTTGTCATTGCGCCTTATTTCTAAAGGCACTGGATATTATGTTTTAATGCAGTAGCTTCATATAGCTTCATAACACTAGGAGTAAGAGTCGGATGTTCAAGGCAAGTGGATCGGTCTGCATTTTGTTACTTGTGCAAAGATGGATCCCGCGTTCCATTATTGAACAAGACTCATGCATGTAACCTGACGATAGTGCTCTACGCCTTGAAATAATCTGTTGGCTGCTGAGATATTTTATTATCGCAGCTGTTTCTGTCAGAAAATCAGATATGGGCACGAAATATCTAGAGTAGACTCGTTGTTAGTTTCTCACATTCCATACCACGCGGCTACTTCCGTCCCAGACACAATATGCAAAGAGAGGTTACACTGTATTGACAAAACCTTGATCGAATCTATATGTGTACAAAACATCTTAGCGGCAACTCTCATCATACACTCTATGAATCCCAGCTCCCGCTTCTCGCAACCCACCACGGCTGCAGCCGCCCGCTACCACCAATCTCGAATCCAAGTTCAACACCCTAGCCGCCCGCCCCATCCAATCTTCTAGCTCTTTTAATTACAATTCTTATGCGTTCCTCGACATATCTCCACGGATCCTGTTGTAATCTAAGAGGCCTTCGATCGAGCCAACAGCGCTAATGGCGATATCCTGATCCCAGAGCTTCCTCTGTGCGAAGTCCATGATGTCCTTCTCAGTGATCTTGCTGACGACACGCTCGACCTCCTCGGGGCCCATGCGGCGGCCAGAGGTGATGATCTGGCGGCCGATGTCCTCGGCGACGGCGGTGGTGCCGTCAAGGGAGAGGAGGATGGAAGCCTTGAGCTGAGCCTTGGCGCGCTCGACCTCGGCCTCGGTGACGTTGTACGACAGGCGAGACCACTCACGGAGAGTGAAGTGAACCAGGTCGTCCAAGCGGGTCAGGTTGTCGGAGACAAGGTAGATACCCCACAGACTAGACATGTTAGCTACATATATAAACGAAGGCTACAGTGTAACATACCCAGTGTCGCTGTACGAGGTGGAAAAGCTCATGAAGCTGTTGGCCAGGTCGTTCTTGTGAACAAAGCCGCTGAGCTTGCTGCCCATGTGAGGAGCGTTGCCCATGGCCTTGTCCCAGTTACCGACAATAGCCTGGGTAACGAGAGCAGTGAAGTAGTCCTCATCCTTCCAGGAGACACCCTCGACGGCAATGGCAATGTTGGCAGTTGGGATGGTGTCATCACGGATGCGGACTTCCGAGCCGACGAACTCAGGCTTGCGCTTCTGGAGCTGGGCAACGGCAGCGGACGCCTGGGAAATTGGCCCAGATGGGAGACCGGCGAAGTGCTTCTCAGCAAGCTCGACGAGCTGAGCGTGGGGGACACCACCAGCACCGACGAGGACCATGCGGTCGGCAGTGTAGTTGGTCTTGATGTAGTCAACGAGATCCTCCCTTTGGATGCTCTGGATGTTCTCTGCCGGGCCAAGGATGGTGCGGCCGAGCGGCTGTCCCTGGAAGGCGGTGGCGTGAAGGTGGTCGAAGACAACCTCCTCGAGCTGCTTGTCAACCTCCTCAGACTCTCTGAGGATAACATCGCGCTCACGCTCGATAGCGGACTTCTCGAGCTTGGAGTTTTGAAGGATATCGGAGAGAATGTTGACGGTCGCGGGCACATCGGCGTTGAAGGCCTTTGCGTAGTAGACAGTGTTCTCGCGCTGTTGTAGATTAGCATGCTGTCTAGTATATCATTGCTGATGTCATTGCTGATGTCAAAACATACAGATGTGTAGGCGTTCAGGTGTCCACCCATGTTCTCGATTTCGAGCTCAAGCTGCTGTTGTGTGCGGTTGGAGGTTCCCTATTCATCAAATCAATATCCATCCATCCCCAAAAGCTTTTCCCAGCTTCTCCATGACTATTTACCTTGAATGCGAGATGCTCCAAGAAGTGTGCTGTGCCATTGGTCTTGTCCGTTTCCGCCCGAGATCCGGCATCAATCCAAACACCAACAGTCGAAGTCTGTGCCCATGGCGAGTGCTCAGTGGCAATCTACGTGTCTCCGTCAGTCCATTGAATCTCACAGCTTCCATCGTCTCGATGCGCGCATACCGTCATGCCATTGGAGAGAGTTGTGCACTCCGTGGCGACGCCATTCTTCGTGGTGACTGGAGTTGCAAAACCTCTCCTCACGGGGGCGTTGAACGCAGCACGCTTGCTGAGGCCCTGGGTGAGGTTAAGTGCTAACCGCCGGGACGCCATGGCAGCTGTATGTGAAGGTGTTCAATGAGGGTATAAGGAAAATGCGAAGAGAGGAGGCTCAGTGAACGCAATCAGCACAAGTCGTCGTCAATGGTAGAGGACCGGTGGTAGTCGGGATTTTAGATTCGCTCAGGCTTGAAATCTGATTCGGCCAATCAGAGCGTCGATATAGTATCTGAGCTAAGCGGCTCTCTCCTCGGCTATGTCACAGGATTCCGAGTATGCTCGACCACCGAACCTCACTTTTGCCCTGCATCACCAATTCCACGCCTGTACACTCACCGGGAGTTTTGGCAATGGCTTCAATTATTCGTCCTACGGTGCTGAGGCAATCTTGCCTGGCCGCTGCCTCGAAGCGCGCATACACAACCAAGGTCTCGTCGTCCTTCCCGGCCATCCTGTCCCAGCCGACACGACCCGCACCAGCACGACAGGCCATCAAGAGCGCATTCGCGCCTGGCAATGTCCGAGTAGCTGCCTTCCACGCCGGTGGCCGCCAGCAGATTCTCCCTGCAGGTCCCCGTATGTCTACTCAGTTGCCCCAATCCTTAGAACGCATCGCTAACAGAAGTCACAGAGGTCATTGACGGAACTGGTATGATATCCTCCCACGGAACACAACAACACCAACAGCAATACTAATTGTAGCAGCAAACGACGCCGCCGTTGTGCCCCCGACAAACGCCTCCGAGGGCTCCTACCACTGGACCTTCGAGCGTCTCATCGCCGCCGGTCTCATCCCCCTCACCATCGCGCCCTTCGTCGCTGGCTCCCTCAACCCTGCCACTGACGCCATCATCTGCGGTGCCGTCCTCGTCCACTCACATATCGGCTTCGACGCCATGATCGTCGACTACTTCCCCGCCAGGCGCGTGCCGAAGACCAAGAAGGCTCTGGGATGGGTGCTGAGGGCCGCGACGGTGGCGGTGGGTGTTGGACTTTACGAGTTCGAGACCAACGATATTGGTGTTACGGAGGCGATCAAGAAGATCTGGACGGCTTAGATTGGTTTGCGCGTTTGGGATGGGGGTGTGGTGTATACATAGTAGCTGGCTAAACAGCAATACCAAATGTCAAGTATTTTCCTGAAGTCTGCTTTGTATAGCTGCATTGCGTGTGATTCGAGAGGAACAATTGCGATGTCATGAAGATAAACATTCACTTGTAGCATTCCAAAGCAGTATGTTATGGTATTTATACCCCTTTCTATAGACCTAGAGGTTTCTGGCTTATTTTGCCAGTGGTGAGGCATATCCTTCCCTTGACCCGAAGGAGCACATGCTTTAAGGGAACTGAATGTAGAAGATGGCATTCGCCCTCTAGAGTCTAATTTGGTGCATATCTGCTTCATGCAGCGGAAGTATCATCTGTAATTAGCTATATGTATTACTGATATTTCGTCCTAGAAGGCTAACTTTCATGGCATATTCTAAATACAGAGCCTCAATTCAAGAAGACGAATGCCAGAAGACGAACCAACGAATACATCAAGCCTAAACGCGCAAAATACAAGCCACACACTGCAAGTAAAAATCACATCTATTTGTACATCCAGATAGCATACATCTAACACAACATGACATATAATACAAATCACACTCCCCCCTCCATCAACCCCAACCCCACCAACGCAGTCACGCCAGCTTATCCTCCCCCTCCCTCCCTCCTCCCACAGCACCCACATCCCTTCCCTCCCCCCTCCCCACCTCAACAACCTCCTCATCATCCAAGCTCGTCCTCCTCCTCGCCTCCGTCGTCCCACTCGGCCTCTTCCCCTTCCCATCAAAATCCCCACTCGCCTCGCGCTCCCCAATCCCATCAAAGCCCTCATCGCTATCACTATCGCTGCCGCCGAAGAAATCATTTCCCTCCTCCTTGCGGCCGTATCTATCGCTTACACTGCGCCTTCGGTGTCCGCGACTCGCGTGGTTAAACGGCCACAGCCCTGAGAAATTCGATGACCGCGACGCTGAGTCCGTCTCTTGTCCTTCAGCAGCTGGCTCGCCATTGCCGACTTCCTCTGCGCCAACGGCCTTTGAAGACGCGTCAGCAGGTACCTGGAGCGCTCGCACGGCATCAACTCCATCACCGAAATTATCCTCGAATCCCTCCTCAGTAACCACCTTCCCCCCCTCATCACCCTCCATATCCCACGCCGACACCTCCGCCGACCCAGAAACAGTCTCGATAGTCAGCTCATCATCCGAGTCCGTGTCAGCAAAGGGATTCGGGTTCGCGGCCGCCTCAATGGCGTCCGGGTCCTTGTCTGTGGCGTCGTCGCCGTTGCTCGTCTCCTGCGCTTTCTGGTGGAGAGCGAGGCGGGCGGCGAGTTGGCGGCGGGCGCGGGAGGGGGCGATGTTCAGGGGTGGTGGGGGAGGGGGAGCGAAGGCAGGGGGGTCAATGTCGGATGGGGCGGTGGTTTCGGAGGTTGCGGTTGTGGTTGAGGGGTTGGAGATGTAGCGGGAGAACTGCGGGGGATAGTGTAAGTAAATGGCTTTGTTAAATCTGAGATGAGGTATGATATGAAAGAGCATCTGGGCCGCCTGACTAGATAAATGATGACGATGACTGGAAGGTATGAAAATTGTAAAATGAAAATCGGAACATGAATCACACACTTGAAGAGAGCACTCAGAATGAAAACGGAGCATCTTGACGTAGAAACACTTTGAATCTACGAAAAACCACGGCGACTAAACCGAGAGCAATAAACCCCGCGCACGCCTGACATTCTATCAGGCGCATCCATCGCTCAACGAGCAAAAAAAAAAAAGTTTATACAGAGAATCAAACAAAACACCGAGCCGCCTCAATCTTCCGGGAACAAAGGCCCGTACGCGAGCGGCGGCTCGTGATTCATCAACTCGAAATCGAGATCATCATCGTCATGGGGCCGACGCAGGGAAAGAATCTCAGAATTGAAAACACCCACTTCAGCTCCGCCAACATTCGCGCCTCGCATTCCATCATCGTCATTCATGTCCTCGTCCATCTCCTCGTCCTCTTCGTCGCTCGAGCTGCCGAAGCCGCTCAATAGGGATCCTCCGCCGAGGCCGAAGCCGCTGCCGGATGTGCCGCTGCCGTTGGAGAGGTCCATTCCGTCCAAGGTCGAGTTGCCGTTTAGGCCGGCGTCGGCGAGGGCGGATGAGCCGCCGCCGATGGCGGCGTTGACGGCGTTCATTACTGCTTGGCGGGGTCCGAGGTTCTGGTCTGGTCGGACGCCGCCTAGGATGGCGTTGTCGCGCTCTCTTGTTTCGGCGAGGGTCACCTCGACGTAGTGGTTCCAGTCGAGGTTGAGGACCTTGTCAAGGACCAACTCTGACAGAAGCTCCGGTGGGTGGCGCTCGGTGAACTTCACTACCTCTTCTGCGATGAGTGTTAGGTGGCCCATGTAGCCTAAGCGCATGCGCTCTAATCGTTGAGCTTCATCGCTCATGTTCTGCCCCCCGACGATTCTGTTGGTGATATCGCCGGTCTCGAAGAGATCAACGGCAAGGTTGCGGTTATATCCACGGTCCATGGGTCCGTTGAAGACTTGCTGTACAACATCGTAAACGACATTGTGCAGGAAATTGTTCCATGGGAACCTGAAGAAGAAATCCTATAATTGCACGAGTTAGCTTGGCTCTCCCCTAGATAGTGTGGGTGCGTACCAAAATAGTTGGCACAACCCTGTGCTCAACAAATTGCATCTTGAGATAGTCTCCGACCACAGGCGACGAGAAATCATCTTCGATCTCGATAGGGTTTGTATCGTCCGCATTGTCTAACCGGATAGTGCCGTCAACATCGACCATAGTAGAGTCCTCGATCTCAGTGCCGCTGAAATCAGCTGCCACCGGAACATCTTCTGGAATAGGGACCTGGGAAGCAATTTCTTGAACGGAGGATTGGGGTTCTCCCTCCACAACAGTAGCTTCCACTACAGGAGTTTCCGCAACAGGGGCTTCCGCTTCTGGGGTTTCAGTCCTCTTCTTGGAAAACAAAGGCGCTGGACGATCATCGGGGTGAGGTGTCAGGACGTCTTCGGTGGTTTCCAAACGAACAGGGACCTCAAAGGTTGCCTCTACAGCATCATCGGTCTTAACAGCTTCCTCGGCCTTAGCAGCTGCCTCTTGTTCAACCTGGTTGCTAATAGCCGCGTCCAAAGCTTCCTTGGCCTGCTCATCAGGAGACACAGTAGCATCCTTCGCGTGATCATCATAAGACGGCGGTTTGGCATCCGCATCCTTTGGTTCCTCGCTCACATCCAAGTCCTTAACCTTATCAGACAAATCCTTTGTTGGCGAAAGTGGCGCGACAGTAAGCGAGCTATCCACACCAGCCGGCTGAAGGGCCTCCACCTCAGTGTTGAGCCTAGGAGAGCTCAACGGCTCATCGACGAACTCGTCATCATCCTTATCCAAGAATGAGGGGAAGCTCTCCGTCTTAATATTGGCGAGCAGCTCATCCTCTGCGTCCAACTTCTCGTCAAAGTCGTCTTTAGCGTCATCGCCGAGGTCTTGGGAGTGTGTCACTTCTTCAAATCCGTCATCGTCAGAGGCGTTCTGCACTCCGAGTCTGCGGCCTTCGTCAGGAGAGTGGGATCCAAGACGGCTGGTGTCTGAGGACCTCATAGTAAGGTCGTCGCTCTCGAGGTTGAAGCGGTCCCCTGGGGGCGCCAGCTTTCCCTCTGCCCTCAGTCTCTCGCGCTCCGCATCGCGGGCCCTGACGAGCTCCTCGCTGCCACGCTCATTGAGCAGACCCATATTACTACAGTGCAGCAACTCCGCCATAAGCTCACAAGTCTTGAACCTATCAAATCCGAGAGGCTCGACCTTGCCGCCGAATGCAGCATTAAGTTCCTTCCTCTTGATTGTAACAGGGCCGTCATTGCTGCCAATTGTGTGGTCAGGGCTGAGGATAAGAGCCATGAAATCAGGAACGTGCTTGGCAAACATGCGAAGCAGCGTTCCGAGGTAAATAGGATCGCGACTCGATGGGGCCATCTGCGATTCCGTGCCAACTTCAGGGTCGTAATCAGAGTTGTTCTTCCTGATAACCTCGATCACGATGCCAACGCCAACCGTCAACGGGTTACCGCCCTTGAGCATATCGGTAATCAGCTTCTCGACGCAGGGTTGCGAGACCAGTTGGCGAGTGAGCTCATTAGGTCCAATACAGGACTGCTCATTCTGGGACGCGTTGGCGGATATGGTAATAATAGCCTTGAGGAAGTCTCCGGCTGATGTTTGGGTGGCCCACGAATGCTCGGACGACAAAAATGACAGTAGAGTCGGCATTAGGTCTTGCGAATGCAGCCAGTCTACGATTCCTTGCCCGCCCTCGGCCTTCTCTAATGAGATGATTTTGAGCAGTAAATCCATAACCATCGGGGAATCAACATGCTGAAGCATGTTCTTCACCACGTCAGGAATAGACTTAAACAGCTCCAACATCTCCTCGGTCTTCTTATCAAGTAAAGCCTCATTAACTTTCGTAAAGTATCCCGCTTGCAGAGGGTCAAGCGGCGGCGGGCAAGCCAGGAACTCCCAGAACTTGCGTAGGAGCGCCTCATTCTCCAAAAGCGCGGCTGACAGCGACCACGAATCGGACGCCAGGATCTCGGCCGCCACGAACGCGTATCGGTTTCGCTTCTTCTCCCTGTCATCCTCCTCATCCTCGGAGCTCATCCGCGTCAGCGAGTGAGCCCGCTCCTCGGCCTCCTTGCCCTTGTCGTCATTGTTGTCTTCGTCAATATCATATAAGTCGGATGCGATAGTCTCCAGCTTCGGCGCGACGACGTATTCGAGCAGGCGCTGCAGAATCGCGTCTTCGCGTAGATACTCGATGAGCTTGGTGTTGTGCGACTTGAGCTCCTGGATCAGGTCGCTCTCCTCCAGCAGCTCCTCGAGCGTCACATCGGGCTTCTCGAGCAGGGTGTCGATGGCGGAGATGTTGGCGTATCCGCCAAATCGCCAGAACATCTTGATCTAGGAGGGTCCTTCTTCGTGCCGCAGCTGGCGGGGGTCCAAAGGCTGATGTCCGGGTCCGTTGTTGCAAACTAGATGCGCCGGGTAATTGTTCATACGGGTAGTCGTTTGCTCGGAGAGGGTCGTATGGGGGTCCGCGGTCGTTCACGCTCGTACGGGTATCACAGGTGAAATGGCAGAAGATGCCGTCGAGAAGACTGCACAAGGTCTCTTGTCAGCGCTGTCGGGCAAAGGATTCAAACAGGCCCAACACGAAATAACTCGTTCGTTCGCTGCTGCCCGGCGGTGAGAGTGAGGTGACTCCACCGCGTCTAGGACTTGGATAGGGCCTCGGTTCAGCTTACATTCTATAAGAAAATATATACTCTTGAGAAAGATATCGTCGTGCAGAAACAAGCTTTTCTGGTAAAGGTCACGCTATCTCTGGGTCGAGCTGAAATTACAGAGCGCGGAGACCAGCACTGGGTATCGTAATTGGCATCAAGAAACAAAGTATAAGTACAAAGTCGGAAAATGGTCGTCGCGAGAGAAGGGGGAGGATAAGATGCTTTCGAGCGCGGGCACGAGAGGGTGTTTTCGCGGTCGTGAAGGCAGCGTGGTAGAAGGGGGAAACACGACGTTTATGATGCGGTCGGTCGCTGGTGGTGGTGGTGGTGGTCGTTGCGAATCTCTCCCGGCAAAATCCCTGTCCAAGGTTCTGGCCTGTGAGAAGCAACGAACCTCACGGTTAGCATTCCCCCTTTATCCCTGGGAAGCAGATCAGACACGGGCAGGGGAAATATACTGACTAGAGAGGAGATTCTCGCTCTCAGAACTGCTAAATAATGGTATTCTTGGTGGTGGTTTAAGCTGTTTATTTTGTCCCTTCCGTTGCCCAACACAACGTGATGCCCAGCCTTAGGCCCAGGGCATGGATGACCTGTACAGCCATCAACTCCACTATCCACGTGATAATCTCGCCGAAATAGGCCGCTAAACCTGAAATGGACGTTCGGGAAGGCAAGTACAGCAAGGCATGACGAAAGAGCACAGAACTACGGTGGGCTATTCATATCGGAGATACAACTTTGCCATCCATATCCCTCAAGGCAGCTGTGCTATTTGAGGTTCCCTACGCTTCGACATAGATACCCAGGGAATTGTTTTACCTTTGAAGCTGATACCAGCAGCTGGTCTACGCTTTTACTCTACGAGGCACTACTCACTCACTTACTCATTCCTTGCCTAGAAGCGGCAAATCAAAAGCGTTGTTTCAACTCTGCCCGCACTGTGTCCGCCACAGCTCACAGCACGATGAACCGCCTCTTCGGCGCAAAGAGCACGGGTCCCAAGCCCACGCTCGACGGCGCAATCAGCAATGTTCGCACTCCTCCCTCCCCCCTCTCCTGCCAAACCGCAACTAACCCCGCCTCCCAGGTTGACAACCGCGTCTCCTCCATCGACGTGAAGCTGGCCAGCATCAACGCCGAGCTCTCGACCTACCAAGCCAAGCTATCCAAGATGCGCGACGGCCCCGGCAAAAACGCCATCAAGCAGAAGGCGCTCAAGGTGCTGCAGCGGCGCAAGATGTACGAAGGCCAGCGCGAGCAGTTGGAGCAGCAGTCGTGGAACATGCAGCAGGCGGGGATGATGACGGATAACCTCAAGAACGTGATGACGACGGTGGATGTGATGAAGCAGACCAACAAGAGCTTGAAGCAGCAGTATGGGAAGATTGATATCGATAAGATCGAGAGGATGCAGGATGAGATGGCGGATTTGATGGATATTGGGAATGATATCCAGGAGAGCATTAGTCGGAGTTATGATGTTCCGGAGGATGTGGATGAGGCGGAGTTAGATGCTGAGCTGGAGGCGCTGGGCGATGAGATGGAGTTTGAGGGGCTGGGACAGAGCGAGGCCACGCCAAGCTTCATGGTCGACGAGGTGCCGCAGTTCATTGACGAGGCGCCAAATACGGGGGATAAAGTGCAGGAAGCGGCACGGTAGCAAAGGTGGAGTGGTGTCTTAGCAGTGGCGTTTGGGATAGGAATGATGGCGTTTGTGGAATTAGCATGGCACGGCATAAACAAGGCGATGGTCGACGCGGTTGACGCGTGGTCGAGCTGAGGGAAGGCACGCGGGGTTCACGTTGACGTCAGGAGAGACGGTTAGAAATAGTTATCTACAGGTCGAGTCGCTCATCGTGTTCTCTCACCAAGCCATTTTCTTTCTCGATTATATGTTTCCATGCTGCATGCGGCAGTGGCTGATCTTATCATCAATATCGCCCTCGCCTCCCCATGTCTGACTGCCAAATGCGTTTAAGACGGCAATATCTTAGTCCTCCACACCATATTAGAGTATCTAAGACAAGCTCTCGGCTCTGTCAACAACGGGGCAAAGCACCGTGCCACATCCTATCAAGAGGCAATGAGGAATCGCTAGTGTCTATCGTGTTTAGAACAACAGTCTCTATGGTATACCCCTTCACATCACCTGCCTCCATCACAGCCCTTCTAGAGTGCAGTTCCTCCTAAGGCGCCGTCCATGTCTCTGAGCAACACTAGGTACAGCCGAGACACGTTCGGGACGGAGCTCACAGGACGAGAAGGAAGGCGACAGGACAGGGCAGGCGGAGGAATGAATCATTGTAACACCTCCTTCCCGGACGCGAGGGGTCAGTCCTCTGTACGTTGGTGAGAGTTGGCTGTGTTGGAAATTATGAAAATGACGACCCCGCCAACGCCAACGAAGGGCGCCATCGATGGACATGAAACAGGCTAATACTAAAATTCTCAGCAAGAGGGATGGGATGGGGGTTAACTTGGTCACATTTCCGCATGCAGCGATTTTCGCACGTGCTGTCACAAATCGGGGGGAGGAGGGAAGAAGTAGTTTCAGTATAGTAAGCACTATAGAAGATACTTTGTAGGCTTGGGAGTGTGGGGAGGGGAGGAGTCTTCTACAGCGATCTTGGTGGCAGTTGCACCGTGATTACCGGTTTCTTGGTGGTCAGTTGTGGATATTTGGTGCTAGAGAAACACGGTAGAGGATACTCTAATGTTAGCTGTTACTCTCCTGTACTGTGGTCTCTGCGTACCATGACGCTCATCATCGCTCTATTAGATCTTTATTGATACTCGTACACCACATACCACCATGCCTCTTTTTTTCTCCGAACTCTAGTCTGTGCCTTCTCTGTGCTCTGTTATACCAGACCGCGCACCGAGCCGCCGTACCTGTTCTGTCCTTGCCCTGTCCTTGTCCTCCCACCCTCACATTCCACACCCTTTTCCCGTTCTCCCCGTCCTCCCCGTGCCTTCCCCCGTACTCCCCTCCCAATCCCCAGCGGCCTGGCTCGCGGTGGCTGGGATGCATTAGTGGCCGTGGCAGCGCGTCGGGGCATCGGCAAGGGCCGCGCCCAACCAACCGTCTTCCCTTCCCTGACCGCCTTGTACCGTTCTGTGCCTGCCCCTGCCAAATTGCCCATACAAAAATTCAAGGATAGTGCTGTTGTGTAGCCAACCAGACGCGCAATCACACACGCTTTGAAACCCCTTTTCACACTCTTTTTACTAGATTTTTAGAGAGGAAGTTGCGACGCTGCAAGGGGGATGTTATGTCAGTTATCCTGCTTAATACAGCATTGGATACTTAATACTATCTACTTTGAGTACAGTATACACCCTGCTTAGGCTAACCGTTTGTGCGGCCAAGGTTACTGTGACTTGGCTAAATTAATATGGGTGAGAAGTCACGTACTAAAATGTGCTATGTGCTATCTGTGACCGCGTCGTCTATCGATAACCCCCGTACCCCCGGTATATGGGGCTGGCACTCGCAAGCTGGGCAGAGTAGTGGATCAACCCCCCGGGCAGCTCAATGAGATCCTGGGTTTTTTTATCCCGATGGGCTCAGGAGTAAAAAAAGGCTCAGCCCAGAAAGAGCAGAATCCAGTAAAGGCGGTGGCACATCCAGCTGACGGGGAAGAAGTGCAACAACCTCCCTCCTTTTTGACCCAGTCCTCCCTCACCTGCATACCACCTGTCGTGCATCCCGCCTTCTCGTCCAACGGCTCTCAAGAAAAGGTCCTTCCTTCTAAATCCACTACTCAGTTTACCAGTCTCGTCTCACCTGTACGCATTCTGGAACTCGCTGTCTCACATTCTTACTCTCCTTGAGTCGACTTGCCTACACAGTGCTCCATCGCCCAGCATAAACATCCGCAATGTAAGGAGGGCGACTGCGACCCAGGGAGCTGAAAAGAAACAAAAGACCACCCCCGTGCTTTAAACAACCAGACGTGCAGTTTCGTCTCAGCCTATACCTCTTCGCCAATCTCAACCTGCAACGGCGCGCAAACAGGCTGGCTTTGCATCTAAGCCTCTGGATACCTACAGACTGACTTCAACGTCACACGACAGTTTCCAACGCTCTCTTCTAAAAACAACAACAACAACAATTCCAGCTCTAGCATTATACTGCACAAGAAAGGACAGCACTCGCCTGCTTGGGCACATACAGGATATCCCGGGAGCACCGCATCACACCGCGCCCCACTACCAAACATAACATAAAGTCGACACCATGGACACCCGCGAGATCGACCGCCATCCCACACCAGAGCGAACAAGGCCACCTGGGTCCAGCGCCTCCCTCCAGTCCCGCGGCACAGCAGGAAGCTCCAACACCTCCTCTTCGAACCTCCCCCACCACCGAATCCAAAACATACGCAGCGATCGAGGCAAGATGCATGATGCCGCAGAGCAAGGTGGGAGAGAGGGACAGGGACAGGGCGGAGACCTGCTACAGGAGAAGCTCCGCGAGATGAAGGCGGCGAGGCTGCATGAGCGCAGGAAGAGCAGAGATGCCGCTGCGTATCAGGATATGCAGCGGGGATCGCAGAGTTCGCCAGCGGGCCCACGGCGGCGCGATCAGGAATTGGAGGCACCTGGGTCGGCGGATCGGAGAGCTGACCGTGCGAATGGGAAGCAGAAATTGGGTGTCAAGGCTACGGAAGATGTGAGGCAGATCCTGTAACTAACTCGTGTGGGATATGATACTAACGTGCTTTGCTATTCAGAGAGTTTCCGCTTTACTAAATGAGAACTTTGATCTCAAACTCAAATTACACCACCGAAAGGAGCAGCAATCGAAACTCGAAGAGCGCCTGGAGGATTTAGAGGAGCAGGTTAAGCAACAACATGAGCTTCAAGATATGAACGAGCAATTGGTTTCTGAGCTGGCTAAGCGGGACGTGGCCATTGAACAGGCCGTCAACGTCATAATCGAGCTTGAAGAGAAGGTCGACAAACTCATGGAGGAACGAAATGCAGTCAGGTCCCTCCAAGCAGCAACAAGTCTCTACTTGAGTGACCGCGACGACAGCACTATCAACAGTGGAACAAACAGCGGAACAAATAGCCAGATCGTGGGCAGCTCGCCTCCAGACGACCCCCGGTATCGCGCCAACTCCGACATAACCCCCTTAGGGCACCGACGACAGGAATCGCATTCGAGGTCGCTCGCGAGAATGCCCTCGTTCCTGTCTGAGCGAACTGAGGAGACGGAGGCTCTGCGCAGCCTTTACATACCCCGTGACCAGAGTTTACCCAGACTATCAGAAGATAATGGCGGAAAGGACGACATGGCGTCTGAACTGGATGGAATGAACAGCCCCCGCCTGAGCGTCCTGAGCGAGAGCTCGTTTATAAGTGTGTATGGGGCGAAGAGCAATGGCCAGGATCTGGACAGCCTGGACTTGGAATATGAGAACTTGGATTCGCCCGAGCCAAACCGCTTTATGAACGCCACATCCGTGGACCAATGGGTCGGAGACGGCCTCAAAAATGCAAACCCGATGGGGCGAAAATCATCTGGGCGAGTTCCGGGTGTTGTTGCCGTAGGACAATTCCTATCTATGAACGACGTCGTGAAGTCGCCGCTCCAGCGACTCGAGAAGCTCCAGCGCATTGTTGAGAGGCGTAATGGGCCGGCCATTGCAGCTCGCCTCATGCAAAATACGTCGGATCACAAACCAAATGATCCGCCGAGGTCTGTGCCTGCGAAGCCGGACAGCATTCGGAGAACGGACTTGGAGTCTTTCGAGCAACGCGCCCTGCCTCCCACGCCAGACACCTTCAGCACCAACTCGCTACAGCAGTACAAGAATTCAAATTCAACCGATACCCTCAACGCCGACGCGACTAGCTTCGTGTCCAGAAAGACACAGGAACACGATGATAACAGGCCTTACCTGAGCCGTGCCCAGACCAGCCCTGAGTACGACCTAGCCCGACTCCGTCGCCCCCGCAGCGCCGCCGAGACCATCACGAGCCGCCGCGACGGACATGGCTGGGACACTGCGACTCAGAGCGAAGTCACAGAGACGAACTCTGACATCGCCAGTGAGGCAACAAGCACCATGGACCCCTGGGTATCAGCAGCACGAGAGAACCTTCGACCGGTCACATTCCGCGCACCAGAGATGTTCTCCTTCGGCGAGGACTACAAGAAAGACTGGGGCCGCGACGTGATGTTCAACCGCCGCGACGACGACATCCCCATCCGCTCGCGCAAACCCCTCGACGCCTCCAACCCCCGTGCCGAGGACATCACACCCACTATCTACCGCTACGAGCGCTCCGCAAGCGGCTACATCAAAGACCCGCAAGCCTCCCTCGCCGCCCAAATCGAAAACTCATACCATCCCGCGCCCCCGGAGCGCCGCTCCTCCCTCGCTAACCCTGGCTCCCCAGCAGGTAACGAGAAACGCCTCCGTCGCCTCCAAGCTGCGCGCGCTGAAGCAGATGCGCCAGAGCCGCCGCCTCATGGACCTAAGGCGTCGCCGCAGAAGACTATAGAGGAGCCGCAAAAGCGCGGCTTGTTTAAGATGCTCGGCCTAGGCCGCTCGGTATCAGCGGCTGTTTCGCAGATGCCACCACCGGCTTTCATGCGTGGGAGTAGTGAACAACCCCCTATCACTACCAAGGATATATCGGCTCCCAAACGCATCACGGTCGTTGAAGACATCCGTGATGCCTCTGCTACCCCGCCACCTATCTCGCGCTACCCGCGCGGACGCGCTACAGCTGACGCCCCGAGGCCGTCGACGTCGCATAGTATGGAGTCCCGCGGCCCGAGCAGCAGGGTGCATTGGGAGCGGAGGCTGAGTACGGGTGCGAGTCCGACTGATGGGGGTGAGGGGACGGGAATCCTGGAGACGGGGATGGGGGGGAGGGATATTAGGGATACGGCCAGTACGAGGACGAGGAGGTGGTATGCCCTTGGACGGGTGGGGAGTTTGAGGAGGTAGTTTGTTTGGGGGGGGAGGTGTAAAACTTTGTTTGTTGTGTATTGATTTTCAGTCCGTTTGCGGGGGGAGCGCGGAGTTTGGTTGGGTGGATGGGGCGGTGGGTGGGCTGGTACTCACGCTGCTGCTACTACTACTGCTGCTACTATTACTATTACTACTACTATTACTACTATTGTTATTCGGGGAAGCTTATTCAGAGGAGCTAGGTTGGAGAAGAGAGAGAAAATATAATTATTACTTCTAAGTCACGGTCCACCCCGCGGGGATGATCGTACGAAAGTGTCACATGCCGCTGCGGGTGCGGATGCTTTGTGATGCTGTATGACGGACGAGGAAGCGGCGGCGGGGTGGCTATTGGTCGGCGCTAGGGTTAAGGTTCGCGCCTGCCGCCGCGCTATGTCGTCTGTCGGCTGTCATTACCGTTCGTGACGACCGGCGATGGGACGCGGATTCTTTGGATTCTTTAGATATGTTTCTATCCTGGAGATGGGGATAGGGGAGTATACTGTTCTTGTTTTTGATATACAACTGGCAACTGTGCTATCAATGGCAACATGAGGGGACTAACTAGACCCAGGTGATATAATAGGAAGGAACACCCCACAGCTTCCCCATGGCTCCTTCCTCGTCCGTTTTTATTTTAGTTATACACTTAACTTCTCGGACTAGCTATCAAAATTTGGTCCGCGCAGGCTCTAGAGGTCATGTGGTCTCCATACCACCGACTCCATCCAGTCAACTCGCTCCTTCCCATCATATCAGCCCAGTCCCAGACTCTCATACCGCGAGAGTTCATGGTAAGCTAAACAGGTAAGCAAAGCCCACATCTACAAGAGGCCCTCTCATTCTGTCAGTATCGTCTTATTCCCCCCCGCTCATTACTACATCTCCATCCCCCATCATCTCCATCTTTCTTTCTCCGCAAACCCCTCACATCCATCATCTTATCTTTTCTCTCCTCATTTCCCGAGTTATACGAGAAATTATCCATATATCGATCGGTAATATAAGATAAGAGCATTCCAAACATTCATTACGCGCCTACGAATCCCCAACCGTCACCACCACCACCAATTCGATTCGAGAGCCGTGGCGCCGTCGATACCCTTCGAACCAAGCTTCCCCGTCTCTTCCGTCATGGGCGCCTTCTCCAACGCCGCTGGGCGCCTCACCGGCCGCTCCAAAAACGAAAAAGAAGATGAAGCCACCGAACTCCCACCCACGACCAACATCTTCGGTCCTGACAGCACGGCCATCGCCCCTGAGACCCTGCGCGCCCAGGACGCCGCCGAGCGCGAAGAGCGCGTCCCGCTCGCCCGCCAAGCAACCGCCGTCGAGAAGGAGATGAGCACCTGGACGTGCGTGCGCGCCTTTTGGCCGGCTGTGCTGCAAGCCATCATCCTCTCCTGCGCGTGTATCATGGAGGGCTTCGATCTAGTCCTCATCACGGGTTTCCTTACCAACCCCGTATTCCGCCGGCGCTACCAGTGTCCGGATGCGTCCTTAGATGGCAAGGTGTGCGAGATCCCCGCATCGTGGCAGTCGGCGATTGTGATTGGGCCGACGGTTGGGCAGATGGCGGGTGTGCTGCTGAGTGGCTGGCTCGTGGAGCGGTTTGGGTATAAGAGGACGTTTATGGCGTCGCTGGTGGCGCTGTCGGCGTTTATCTTTATAGTGTTTTTTGCGGGGAGCTTGACGATGTTCTTGGTGGGATTGTTGCTGTGTGGACTGCCTTGGGGGGTGTTCCAGACGCTCACGACGAATTATGCGTCTGATGTGTGTCCGACGCCGATTAGGGCGTATGTGACGGCTTGGAGTAATGTGTGCTGGATTATTGGACAGTGTCTTGGTGCGGTTACGCAGAGGGCGTTGGTTAATAATATGACGATGCTGTCGATTCAGATCCCTCTTGGTCTGCAATGGGTCTTCCCTCTCCCTATCTTCATCTTCTCGCTATGGGCCCAGGAGTCGCCATGGTGGCTTGTTCGCAAGGGCCGCACCGACGAGGCCCGCAAGGTCCTCACTAAACTTGTGTCCCAGAGTCGCGTGCCAGAGGGTTACAGCATCGATGGTCAGCTCGCCATGATCCAACTTACCAATGCCGATGAGCTCCGTGAGACTAATGGCACGGGCACGGGATATCTTGATTGCTTCCGTGGCGTTAATCGCAGACGTACGGAGATCTCGACGTTCACGTGGGTCATCCAGAATGCGAGTGGCTCAGCACTCATGCAGTGGTCTCCGTACTTCTTCCAGCGCGCAGGCATGGCGCCGGAGCAAACTTGGAACTTCGTTATTGTCCAGGTAAGCCCCCAAGTCCCCGAACACACGCACACATACTAACGCTCTCAGTACGCCCTCGGTCTCGTCGGCACAGCAATATCCTGGTGTCTCCTCGGGCGCTTCGGCCGCCGCACCATCGAGCTCTGGGGCCTCTTTCTCCTCACCTTCGTCCTCACCATCTGCGGCATCATCGCCACCATCGGCCTCAGCGCCGAGCTGACTGGCTGGCTCTCCGGCTCCCTCCTCCTCCTCTACACCCTCGTCTACGGCTGCACCATCGGCCCCGTCACGTACGCCCTCGTCTCGGAACTCTCCTCCACGCGCACGAAATCAAAGACCATCAACATCGCACGCATGGGCTACAACGCCTTCGGCGTCTTCAACTGCGTCGTCACGCCCTACCAGCTCAACCCCACGGCCCTCAACTGGGGGATGAAGACAGCGTGGTTTTGGGTCGTCTTCTGTGCGCTCTGCTTCGTGTATGCGTTCTTCCGGATCCCGGAGCCGAGGGGAAGGACGTACGCGGAGATGGATTGGTTGTTCGCGGAGGGCATATCGGCGAGGAAGTTTGCGAGTACGGTTGTCCCCCGATTTGGCGATGAGATGGAGGGGGAGGAGGGCGCGAGCTCTTCGGTGGAGAGTTATGAGAAGAAAGGGGCAGGGGTTGTGGAGGCTGATGGCGGGGTGATGCCGAGGTCGGGGTCGTTGGGGTCGAGTAATGCGCCGGCGGTGGCGACGGTGGAGAGTGTAGCGGAGGGTGGTGCGGGGGAACTTAATGGGGAGGGAGAGGGGGGGAAGAAGAAGGGGCGGTTTTGGTTGTGGGGGAGGAAGTAGGGGGGGGGTATATACTCTATATACTCCACGTGGGAGCTGATCGAAAGAGCGGATGAAAAATGACGGGACGAGGAGTTTGGGTAGAAGAGGATTCTTGGTTAGATTTTGAAAGTTTTGGTTCTGGTTCTGGTTCTGCGGCGATTTTCTATTACCCACATTCGCTTGGTTTTGGTTTGTTTGTCTTGGTGCTGTTCATGGTTTTATACCTGAGTCACTCGTTTTTGGTTTTGGTTGCCTTTGATTTTTTTGGGATGAAATGGGGAGTTCGAATGGCAAGACAGGAAGGAGTTTGGAAAATGGGGGGCTAGGGTTAAAATCCAATGGACGTAGACAATTATACTCCTCACTCTTTTATAACTAACTGTTCACAAGGTCACGCATGCATGTATACACATGATGAGTTTTTTATATCCCCATTTTCTATTTTTTATGTATCTGTATCTGCGTCTGTATCTCCCCCTCCCTCCCTCCCCCATCCATTTACGAAAATAGTAGTAGTTGCCCATCCGAGTCTGTTTTTGGTATGTAAAATGCAATGCAATGTCCCATGCCCCCATCCACGCCACGCCCATCCCAATCCCACATTAACATCCATCCCCCCGTAAAATAAAACGCCAGAGCAATGCAAGGCAATTGTATAGATGCCTCTATCAACAATCTTCTCCAGAGGGCTTTTTGGTCTCTTCTTCTTATTATTTCTCTCGTGGTGAGAGTGTGAGAGGTTCTGTGTTTGTTGTGTTGTATTCTGTAATTACATCTCATTCCGTTCGTGTCCTCTCTCTCTCCCTGCTGGGCCAGGGGAGGCTCTCCGCAAAGAAAAAAAAACTCTGAGATGGAAGACGAGACCAGTGCAAATGTGCAGAGTAGCGGAATCAGCGCGCGCGAATATCGAATCACCGATGTAGCGCGTTCAAGAAACCGTTTTAGTAGCACAAAAAAAAAGGAAACCCCTCAAAAGGCACTCGTCAACCACTGAGCAACACTCAAAAGGCGGGGTATCCGCAAAAAAAGCCAACGCAGCCACGAAGTAGGGATGTCACTCCTTTCGTGGCGCCGCCGCAAGAAGCAGCAGCAGGCTCAGTTGGCAGGCAGATTCTCCATCTTGCCCTTCCCGCCGGCGAGCCACTCAGGCTCAATGAGGCGCTCGCGGTCCTGGTACAGGAACTTGTACGCGGTGCGGATGGTGCCGTCGCTGACACCTGCCATGTTGCCGATCTCGCGTGCGCTCTTGGGCTTGCCGAGCAGGTGGCTGGCCATGTAGATGCACGCGGCGGCGACGGAGAGCGGGGAGCGGCCGGCGAGGTCGCCCATGGTGGATACCTTGTCCGCGAGGCCCTGGGAGACCTTGACGAACTGCTGGCCGTGCAGACCGAGCTGGGAGCAGAAGCGCAGGACGAGGTCTACGGCGTTCGTAGAGGTCGTCGCTTGGTACGCGTCCGTTTGCGCGAGGGAGCCTTCACACACCACGCGGTTAATATGGGAGAATAGATTAGTGTGTATAGCAATAACAACTTACCATTTGTCAGCGCCGCCTTGTTCTCGTCGCTGGCGAAGAACTTTTCCAGCGCCTTGAAGGTGCGGCCGATATCCTTCTTCGAAACCTTCGTCAGGGCGTAGATCTCGCGGAAGGTACGGGGGACTCCGCTCTGGCGGCAGGCGATGAAGATGCACCCGGCGATGAGGGCTTCTTGGGACTTCCCTTTGAATGCTTTCGCATCATCCACCATCTTGAACAGGTGCTTGGCTACATCAGCGCCGGTCTTGGGGATTCCAATAGCGTCGCAGTGGGCGCCGATCTCCTTGTAGGCTGCCAAGAGGTTCTTGGTGCTCTTGTCATGGGCAGACTTGTTCTGTGCGCGCTGAAGATCGCGGCTACGACCAGAACCATCGCCAAATGCAATAGTAGTGGAGAGCTGGGATCCGTTGAGGAGTGGGTTCGCGCCGTCTCCGACACGAGATGGGTCGTCGTTGCCTTGGTCATCGTTTGCGAAAGTGCGCCACTCGGAACGTGTATCGACAATCCGATCTCCAAGGACGAGGCCGCAGGAGCCACAGACCATGTCGCCAGAGGAAAACTCTTCGACCAGGTTGGGCGGGAACTCTTTGCACTCCTTGCATATCATCTGCATATTCAGGTTCTCGATATACGGGTCTGTCTCGCCAGGTGCGGTGGCGGTAGTGGTAGCCATCTTGGGTTCGTATGCGTTCTTCTTGTGGTATATATTTCTAGTATCACATAAGATCTGTCGCGGGGAAACCTTCTCTTTGGGCAGAGACTTCTTCTTCTTGGTGACCAGAAAGCGTGTTTTCAGGTCTTTTGTGGGTGTTGTGCAGAGTCGTTTCGTATGGAACTTGACGAAAAGCGGAGAATGCAGTTTGGCGGTTTGGTCTGGAGAAAACTCCAGTGCCAACTGACGTAGTTGCTCTTTGAAGTTTCGCGCTGTTGAAAGCGATCTCTACAAGGCTGTCACTTGAGGTCTACTTGATGTTCACTGAGGTTGAAGTGAAGCCGAGGCTGTGGCGATATTCGCTTCGATCTCAGCAGATCGTCGAAAGAAATCGACGCACAAGGTGAAGTATGAGATTTGAAGAGTGATAGACTGAACGAATGAGTATCTTGAAGTTGAGAGACTGGCTCCTAAGTCAGGAAAGTTGAAACCGGGCTACGCTGCACACCTGCGATCGATCTGAACCAGTAAAGGCGTCTCCGAAGTCGAATATCCAACCCCGTAGACTGTAGAAAGATCGGCTGAAGACGGTTTACCTGTCGCTATCAAGATGGCCAGCAACTTTGTAGGTCCTTCGGCGATGGGTAAGTCGTTCTTCGCGGCGGGTGCTGAAGCAGACGTTGGACGTGGAATGACGCAGAAAAGAATGAGGCAGGGCTGGTGTGTCGCAGTCACATATACGCACACGCACGCCACGAAGCGGCGCTAAGAGGGATTCGTGCGGCTACTTCTCGCGACCACGTGATCCTGCCGATATTCGTCTCGGCTAGCGTTTCGACGACTCCCGGAACAGATTTGAAGGTGCTGGAAGCTGTCTGTCAACGGTCAATTGAGCCCCATTCACCTCGTCACCATGCTCGCACAGTCTATCCGCGCTTCGGTACGCTGCCATTGATCTCTTGCTGATGAACGATTACTGATTTCCCGCCAGCGCTCCTCGTTCGCCCGCCTCGCGCGGAGCCAGTTCATCTCCAAGCGCACCATCATCACCCCGACTGCTGTCCGTCAAGGTACGACTCCCCTCTCTCGATACTACATCTCCAATTGCGTGTATATACAGGATTCTAACTATTTCTCCGCAGCCGACCTCGTCCAGGAGATGTACCTGAAGGAGCTCAAGGCCTACAAGCCCGCCGCAGTCAAGGCCTCCGACGCCGAGGGACACGTCCTCAAGTTCAACCCCCCCCAGACCCCTACCTCCCCCGAGGAGGCCGACATCGCCAAGGAGCTGAAGGCCTACGAGGACTCGACTGTTGATATCGAGGGCCAGGCTGAGGCTGGCTCCGAGGCCGCCGTGGAGCAGGATTGGTTCGAGGAGCCTGAGGAGGAGTCTGCCAAGCACTAGATTGCTCGGTGGCGCTGGTCCTAAAGACGGTTGTGATGGTTTAGAACACTCTAGAGTGGTATGAGAGGCCATATGTATATCAATCCCGGCATAGATCTTGTACTTGATCGTTACTTTGTGTCTTTACGCGTTTTGGGGGTGATTTGAGGGGTGTGTTTATGCTGCTGTGATGTGAATTGCTGTGAAATTTCAACAATGGTTTGCCAATCTGCCAGGCTGATCTCTGGGGTGTATTGCATTCTTTCAATCTTCTCCGACTTGAATTATATGCATGTTGTAGGGTATATATGTTGATTTCACAGCTCTCCCCTGAATATTTATCCTGGCGAGAAACAACACCCATCACATTTGACAGAAATATACTTGTAACTAAAGGGTTTTAAATCAAGGGTCGAGGTGAATACAGTACAGTAGAGTATCAAATGATAATAGGTTCTGGCCAGGGACTACATCCGTGCAGCTCCGGTCTTCATATATTCTCGTGTATGGCCTACACATATAAAATAAACCTCAATGGCACCAAAAATCACATCACGAAAGGCAGGTATTCCTATTTTGCATAGAGTACGATAAAGCTATCCACCGTATTAATTACCACAGGCGAAAGGAAGTAAATCTACGTGCCGTACTTCAATATCTCAAAAGTATGCCTCGCCGTCAGCCACCGTGCAGGCTGAGCTTAGAGGCGTGCTCAGAATACTCTACGAGTACTGGACTGTTTGCATCCCATATCCATTTAAAACCCGCGGGGCTAATTATTTTTTAGGCGGCAATCGTGGATATATATTGATTGATTGCACCATACAAATGCTGCTGGTTGTGCGAAGTATTAATTTTTATTTTTATTTTCCCCTTGGAAGAAATATAAAATAGTACCAACATATGTTACGAACAATAAAGCAGAAACACATACAAAGACTTCCACACCAATATGAATCACTCTACAGGACAGATAGGACACAAGAAGACATCTCAACATGTAATGCAATCACTAGCATCAACTACTAAACAGTCCACGAGACCCTGTCGTCTCCTCACACCCAAAAAACACATCCATGACTTCAAGACCACCCCTCTCCGATCAAACTACAACAATCACACACAAAAGACAATCACAGCACACCACTGCACGGCACAGCACAATATTCATGACCCAAGCATTCCTGACTAACTACGGTGTGAAGAGAGATACAAAAAATCACACCCCCCATCCCCCATCCAACGAGTTCCTCACTGGACAGACAGTCTCCATAGCCAGCCAAGCCACAACTATTCATCATGAAAACCACACTCACTGCTCACCCACCCCCACTACCCTCTCTCCAAAAAAACCTCCAAAAAATTGCTTGTGGTATCATCCTCCGAGGCTTAGGACACCAAGCACACAACCCCCATCCCTCGTCTCCCCAATCCCCATCTCCAAACCAAAACGGGCCGGGTTGCATGCACCGCCTTCGAGCCAACAACAAAATATACGCCATTATCCAAAATGCAAAATAAATGCAAAGCAAGCAAGCGACGAAGCAAGCGAGGACAAACAAGATAAGACTATGATAAACTCCGCAACCTATGCGTGTCGATACCAAAAAACAACAACAGCCCCAATGACGACGATAATGATGATAATGATGTTGATGGAAACCAGGAATAAAAGATATATAGATCCTCCTCCTCGGACCAACTACCAGAGCTTTTACATGTCGAAATGCTCGCCGTTGATCATGCTGCTATCCTCGTGGTTATTCGACCTAACGATACCGCTCATGCCGCTCAGGCGATTCGTCTTCGTGTTGTGATCGTCCCACGCCTCGTCCATCTCGTCAATATCGTACTTCGTGCGGTCTTGGAAGTGATCATCGATCGAGTTCTCGTCCACAAAGGTGAAGCCCTTGAAGTTGGCTTGCATACCAGGCGACAGCGGGGTCGAGGTCACGATACCGGCAGCCAGGGCTGCGGCACGTGCGTTGAGCGACGAGGCGCCGTTAAGGGCGTTGGTGAATTCGGGATCGAAGTTCGAGGTGTCCGTCTCTGACTTGAGCTTGGGCTTGAAGGGAGGCGTGATCAGCTTCTTGGTGAGAGCCTCCCAATCAATGTCGGCAAAGAATGGGTGCCTCTTGAGCTCCTCAGCGTCGTCGATGGCGCCGAGACGGTGTTTGGGGTTGCGATTCAGAAGGCCCTTAACAAAGTTGCGGCCTTCTGTCGATAATGTATCCCTGGGAAAGCGTACTTTCCCGAAGGCAATGTTCTTGTACATTTGTTGGGTATCTTCCGCGTAAAAGGGACTCCAGCCACAGCACATCTCGAACACCAGTACACCAAGCGACCAGAAATCGACCATCTTGGTGTATCCGGCCTCATCGAGTAGTACCTCAGGTGCGAGGTACTCGGTGGTCCCGCAAAATGTGTTCGTTGTATCATTCTTCGTTAAGTTTGCCTTTGATAGGCCAAAATCGCAGAGTGCAATGTGTCCATTGGCATCAAGCAGAATATTCTCTGGCTTGAGATCGCGATAGACAATGTCGTGTAGATGCAAGTGCTGAAGCGCAAGAATGAGCTCTGCGATGTAAAATTTGGCACGCTTTTCATCAAAGCGGCCTTCCTTCTGTAGATGCCAGAAGAGCTCGCCACCCGACATGTAGTCCGTGACGAGATATAAGTCGGTAGGTGTTTGGAAAGAGAATTTGAGGCCGACAATGAAGGGAGAGTCGGTCATAGCTGTGCGGACCAAGATATTCCTCTCACCAACAGTGTGTGCAACCTCCTTCTTCTGCACAATGACCTTCTTTTGGAGGACCTTCATGGCGTAAATTCTCTTGGTGTCCTTCTTTCGGACTTGATAGACTTGGCCGAATGTACCCTTTCCGATAAGCTTGAGGATTTGGAAGTCTTCTGGGCCGTAATGTCTCTTGTCCGTCCGTTCGAAGGAAATTTCAACGTATACTTCGCCGATCGAAAAGTCCTCCTCACCCTTCCTGTCTCGTAGAGGATACCAGCCCTTGACCGGAGCCGTGTCATACTCCGATAGCTCGGGGTTAAAGTCAACGTGACCCAAGAAATCTTCGGACAAGGAGCCGCGGTCGTAGACGCTGATGCTGACCCTGGAATCATCACCAACAACATCACTTTGCAAAGTTAGCCTAATGTTGATAGGAATGGGTCTCGTGGTAAACTTACAAGACAGCTTCCGTATCCCACTTCGGGTTAGTCATCGATCGACGACTTTTAACCTTGAAGTCTCGGGGTTCCGGGTCGCTGGTGTTGCTGCTTTGGCGGCTCTTCATTGGAATTGCCATTGGCCTGCCAGAGTCGCTGGGTTGGCGCGAGATTGGGATGCTACCCGGAGGTGGGCTGATCGTCGCGTCTTCGTCGTCATCATCCTCATCCTCGGATCGCGGACCCTTGGAAACAAGCTCGTTGCGTTGGAACACCGCCACAACATAGGGATCCTTGCTTCGGCGCAGGCCTCTCGCTTCGGCTATCTTCACAGTGAGCTTTCCTCGTGGTGCCCTCACGGGTGCCCCGCTTATATCGGAGCTGCTCGACTTCGTCTCAGATAATCCCGAGGGTCTCTTGGGAACTAGATCGTGGCCATGGTCACTATTGTCCGAAGTGGACGTGTTGTTAGAGAGCGCTCGTGTTGGTGTCGCAGGATGGCTCTTTTCATCGCCAATTGTTAGCCTCTTGAGCATATCATATGATAAAGAATCAGAAACTGAACCAGAAGCAATACGGGAATGAACTGGGGTATCTGGTGCAGTCGAAGTAGGAGTTGGCTCTTTTGGAGTCGAGATATGGGAAGCAAGGACGTTCGAAGGAGTCAAAATGTTGGATAACGTCTTCAACATTGAAGAAGCACCAAATTTGGGAAGTATGGATTCTGATATGGTCTTGTGATGTGGCAACGAAATCTGGGATGTAGGAGATGCAATCTCCGGACTCGCAGCTTCCCCATCTTCAGCAGTCGAATCGTTGGATTTCAACTTTCGAACGGAAGGTGGTTTGGAAACCGGTGGGGTTGGGTATGGATGTGGATTTTGTGACGCGCCATCTGCTACTGACGAAGCTCGGCGTTCTGTTTTCTCGTGTGGCAAGAGGCAAGGGGAATCCTCACTATCGCCACTTGAGTTCTCGCGACTAGAACTTCCTGTTGCTGACAGATTCTCCTCAAGCTCCGTCGTCGTCTCCCGCACATGGAGCACCGGCGGGTTCTCCGCCTCGGTCCCAACAGCAGGAGTCTCAAGTGGAACAGAAATTGGATTTTCAGAAGAACCAGAATTGAGACCAACCTGAAAATAACTGTGCATAATCCCAGGCAACCGCTTATCGGACGGATCAGGTTTCGGTGTCGCGACTCCCGAGCGAGGAGTGTCGGAGTCAATGTGATCGTTCGCGTCATCTTCGCCAGATTTACTAAAAAACATAGTCTTGTCAGCTTGGTCGTCCAGGTATATTCGAGGCAGTTCGCCGTTTTCTGAGGGCGGCGACGGATACATGGTGTCGACGACGAAGTAAAGAGCGGGGTTTTGAGGCAGCAGTGTAGTATCGAGGACCCGGCCCGAATGATCACAAAACTTCTTGTCTCATTCTTCTCAGAGCAGGGCGGTGCTGGAACAGACGGAGTTGCATCAGCTGTGATAAGCTTTGATCCAACCGGGATATGTTCGCCCCGAGGCAAGTACAGTGCTGCAGCAAAGATACATCAACCGCGGGGTATCCCGAAGTAACGTTCCAGGGAAGGTGCGATTATGAAACTGAAGCATGGGAAAAACAATTTTAGGAGCCGCATAGGTCGTCTTTATATTTGGGAAGTCGCGACTCCCCCAAAGGCGCCAGCAGTGCCAACGGAGCAAACAAAAGCCACACAAACGTGTCTGGGGGGATAGGATTTGCCGTACCTTGACATCATGGCCTGTGTTGCTTTCCTCAACATGTCTTGGGCGCCACCGCCCGAAGCTGTCTCAGTTCCCGTCATATTGTGAGTGTATACAGGTATCTGGGATCCCAGCTGGTCGCAATGTGCATGAAAACGGTACTGAATTGATTGTTGTGGTTTGTGGTTGTGGGTATAGGCGGCAATCGTTTAAGTGGCGTTCAAGGTGGCAGATTCGTAGATTCGTGGGTAGATTTCGTGAGCAGGTTCGACAGTACTGCAAGGGAGCGTGTGTGAAGCTTTTGAGACCAGAAGCAAATGGATCTCTCGTAGATATGGGGGAAGAGCAGCAGTCAATATGCAAATGACGATGAGCGGGATCGTAGTAGTGGCAGACAGCGCGTAGGCGGGGTCGATTTTCGCTAGGTCGGTCTGGCGGGGGGGGGGCGTTGTCAAAAATATAGGGCGGCCGGTTTATATTCGAGAACCAGTCTGATATTGTTTTTGGGGTATATAGAGTAGAGGAGGAAGAGAGGAGAGAGTAAAGATAGAAGGCATAAGGGGAAGGAGTTGGATTTTCATGGAATGAACCATCAAAGAGCGCGATTATTTGGGATTATGGGGGAAGAGGTGGGTTTTTTGGGATTTTGACTTTCGCTACGGGAGTAACTCGTGTAGGGAAGGGAGGAGGGAGGAGTACTAATAGTACTAATAGTACTGATAGTACTAATAAGTACGAATAGTGTGGTATAGTGGACGGTAGTAGACGGTGTACCATGTAGTCGTAGTAGTAGGAGTTAGCCGTGTAGGTAAGTCGATTAGTCCCAGTAGTTCTAGTAGTCCAGGTAATAGTCCAGTAGCAATCTAGTCCTCTTAGTGTTATTATGGGCTCCACAACACGCACCACACAAAACCACACAAACCACACAAACCACACACCAACACACCACACAAGCCTTGACAAACGAACAACGATGGAGACGGGACCAACGCGGTCTACGGTCTATCTACGGTCCACGGCCTAGAGTGGTAGAGTGGTAGAGTGGTAGAGTGGTAGAGTACTATTAACTACTACTACTACGCCTCGTCATTCTCGGCCTGGACGAAGGGGGGGAGGAGATGGGAGGGGAGTTAGAGGATAAATGGAGAGGGGATGGGCTATGGCAGGGCGGGGAAAGGGTTTTTTTCTCTTCTCTTACTCGTTTCAGCCCTGCTCCATTTGATCTCCATTCTCCAGTCTCCAGTCTCGTCTCGTCAGCTAATAACAAGTGAGCTGATTGTAATAAGCCGCTGCCTCCGTGGGGTATATGGTACCGTATAGGAGGATCTCGGTCTCGGTGCTGTTTCTGACTGTCTGGGTGTGCGTGTTTGTTTGTTACCATGCTGAGGAGATATTGGTTGTGGTGTACTCCGTGTATACTGTACTGATACATAAACCAAAAATACTCTCTCTCACTGTGGCTGGCATGGCATGGCATATGCACCTCGGACATATGCGCGCGCTGAGCCGGGAGACAAAGCAAGCAAAAAAAAAAGAGAAACAATAAAAGAATGCATTTCTTTTTCTTGTCTACCGCCATTCCCCCCATTAATACCGTTTGAAATACTATCATAATTGTTGTTATATTGCTATCACTGCTATTACAACACTGCACTGACTACACTGTGCCGTAAACCCTGTGCCAGAGCAAACACCCGCTATTGCCCGCCCGCCATGCTACACAAAACACTCGGACCTTTGTTTTCCTACATGTTTTCCTTCTGGAAGCTCTCCTTTCCTTCTCCCGGCTATCCCAAACATTTTGCCATCCGGGGCTACGTCATATGTGGGCGGGATTGCCGATACGCCAGACAACAGGCCCAACAAAAGTCCATGGACACAGCAGATTCGTCCAGGCGGCCCCTTTTACTTACTCATGGTCCCTCTACTCACCCTCACTAACTATCTCATCAACTGTGTACTCACTACTTACTGTACTAACTATTGAGTCCCATAGTGGTTACTGCGCTGTTGTGTACTGTACTCGAGATAGCTGAGGTCGATGCAAGTAATCCAAGCACAGCTGTATCCTGGCCGTGTTACCCCCATGCCGTGGCCCAGTAAGCAGGCAGAGAAGGATCTAGAGACACGCAGGCGGCAAAGAGGCAAAGACAAGACAGCCAGGAAGGACTCGAGCATTCTCCCATGCGCCTCCTTTTTCTTACAAACACCCCATTCACTCATGCCAAAAGTAGTCCCTCATACTGTGCATTTTCCATTACTCTAGCCAAGGGGGTACCCAGCAATCTACATCTCACCGTCGGACCGGATAGGGTGCTCTGTGCTGTCTATCCTGTGCTTCGCCGCGGATCGATGTCCCTAACAGTTATTTTAAGCGGAGTATCTCATCTCTGATCATCCCAAGGAATCCCAAGGGACCCCCAAGCCTCAGCACGCCAGCTGGAAGATATCGGAAGCTGGGGTTATCAGCTAATATCTACCGTATCGGGCATCACACAATCGGGCAGCGACCATCCCTTCCAAGCCCGCCATTTTTTCCTATTCCCCTCACTTCAACTTCCCCATCCCTTCCGCTCTTCCCTTCGTCCCTCCATCCGCTTTCGGATTCCTGTCAAAAAAGCAAGATCTCTGACATTCCGTCCGTCAGTACGTACCCGTACTACCAGCCAAGAGGCGCAGAGGCGTAGACGGGCTGGGAGGATTACCACACTTCCATACACCCATACATGCTGACTCAGGCCATCCTCTCAGCCCCCTCGCGTGGATGCTTGGCATAGTGCTGGAAATTTCAATAATGCCATTCTTATGGGAGCACAGATCTGACCGTCTCGCCTCGGACCTACTGCGGTATCATTTCCCTTCGTATCTGGCACAGATGCGAAACAAAAATTTCCCTTGAACGAGCTGATATATTTGATATTGCCCGTCTCCAAGACATTGTATTTGGGCCCCGGTCCTCAATTCCCGGCTCAGCGCGTGCAAAGCAAGCACTGCGCCTTGCACAGACACACACACGCACACACACCACACCGTCTCTTTTTCCCATCCCTCCGAACTGAGGTGAGCAGGGCTGGCTTCTGACGGCACGGCGGAGGACGTCTAGGGCACTGCCGGTCCATGTGGTGTAGTTTAGAGTAATTTTTCATATCACGATTCACATGCAAATTTTGCGCGATTCATGTTGCCTGCCGGAGGATCCAGGGTCCGGAATTAGCCCAGCGGCGGGAAGTAAGTGAATAATGTACTCGAGTATACCATACATGGTATTGTACTCTATACTGTATATCGAAAAAGCCGCCCTCTCTCGATAAACCCCAGCAAGCAAAAAGGAAAATACTTTGGGTGTGCAAGCAACCACTTGCATCTTCGCATGGGACAATCCGTTCTCTTCTTACCAGAATTAATGCCTGCCACCACACGCCCTTTTTCTCCACGGTACCCATGGAAAAATGAGGCGGAAAGGCTCCTCATTTGATATTACCGTGAGATCTCGGAATGGTGCCGAAATCGTCGCCGCCGGTTCCGTTTCAGAATTGCCCCACATAAAATAGTATGTGAATCCAGAAAGGTACTAGTGTTTTTAGGGTTCAGCACGTGATCGGCAAATCATATGATTTGCCGCTCACGTGTATATGAGCCTGAGGTATCAAAATATTTCGACACCTGAGGCTACAAGGCTGCCATTGCAAGGCTTAGTTGGCGACACGCCAGAAAACGTGACCTTGAACGTCAAAGCCAAGCTTCGCGACCGTGACACGCCAAATATTCCAAGTATAGCACCGGAAGCTACTCGTTCCAATCCCAAGCTACCAGCAATTGTCCCTCGCGTTTGCGCCGTCCGCAAATATGGGTAGACGACCAGGCAGAGCGGCAGCTAAGCAAGCTGCCGTCGCCCTCAGTACGTTTGCAATCCCCCCCGAATTCAAAGCTCATATTTTATATCACCCCGTCTCGCGCGACCAGCTATACTAACCTCAACCCCCAGAGAACACACCCCAGACCATTGAAGACCCGGAAGACGAGACCATGGCGGACGTCCCTACCTCCGACCCCGTATCCCCCCGCGACAACGACGACGACGACGACCCCGACGCAGAGGACGACGGCACCCCAGCGCCCCAGGACTCAGAACCCCCCTCCGAAGCAGCCACGCCGCAACCCGAGCCCGAACCCGTGCCGCGCAAGCGCCGCCTCGGGCGCCCTCCCAAGATAAAGCCGCCGGGATGGGACACCCCCGACGATGACGGCGCACCTGCCAGTACCCCCGCCAAGCGCGGGCGCGGACGCGGTGGATTCGGTCGTGGAGGTGGACGCTGGGCGAGGAGGGGAGGGCCGTCGCATGTCACGCAGCAGCCGATTGATAAGGAGGGGAACATGATGAATGTCGAGAATGACGAGGTGTCGCTCCCAGAGGACGCAGAGGGTGAGACGAAGGTGGATAAGATGGGTCATCTACAGGGCGATCGCGAGTACAGGTGCCGCACATTCACGGTGTTAGGGCGCGGACAGCGCTTATACATGTTATCGACCGAACCCGCGCGCTGCGTGGGTTTCCGCGACAGTTACCTCTTCTTCACGAAGCATAAGCGGTTGTATAAGATTATCATCGACGACGACGAGAAGCGCGACCTGATTGACCGCGAACTGATCCCGCATTCGTATAAAGGCCGCGCTATCGGTATCGTCACCGCGCGCTCTGTGTTCCGCGAGTTCGGCGCCCAGATCATCGTTGGTGGAAAGCGCGTTTATGATGACTATGAGGTCACTAAGGCGAGGGCTGAGAACGTTGTGGCGGGCGAACTCGCGGACCCGAATGATGTCTTCAAAATCGGCGAGCCGTACAATAAGAACCAGTACGTCGCCTGGCACGGCGCAAGCTCCGTGTACCACTCCGGCGCCCCGACGGTGCCTCTTCAGGCTGGAAAGGCTGCAGAGTCCAAGAAGCGCCGCGTCATGGTTAACGACACGAATTGGATGCTCGAGCACGCGCTTGAGGCTAGGTAAGCCCCCTATCTCCCCCCTCCCCCGAAAAAAATAGTATAGTCAGAAACTAACCAACCCCTAGCCGCTTCAACTCCGCCCTCGCCGCCACCCGCCGCCGCAACCTATCGGGCGTCTACGACCCACACACAAACACCATGCAATACCCGCAAATCATGCAACCCACCCACGCGCGCTGGGAGCCCGTCGGCCCTCTTGACGCCGCAACAGCAGGCATGCAAGCCATCACTGTCTCCACTTCCACCCCACCCTCTCCCTCTGCCGCCGACACCATCTTCCCTCCTGTCCCCCCACAACTATCGCGGAACTTCCTAATCGTCGACACCGTCTACGAGAACGCGTCGCACTCGCACCTTGGTATACCCGGACCGGATGGAGGGGATATGGATCTTGGGTTTAAGGGGCTGGAGGGTGTGGGAGAGGATGTCAAGGAGTTGCTCCCCGCGGAGTGTAGGGAGGCGTTTGAGAGGGCGTTGGGGAGGGAGAGGGTGTGGAAGGGGGGGTGGGGGACGGAGGTGGAGGATGGGAGGAGGGGGAGGTTGGTTATTGATAAGGGTGTTATTTTGTGAGGGGGTGCGGGGGGTTCCTGTGTTGGTGCGGGCGCATGGGCGGTGATGGGATGGGGTGTTTTTGGCGTTTGATTGTGGGTGTGGTGTGGTGGCCTGCTGGTGGGTTTTTTGGGCTGAGAGGGGATATTGAACTCAGCTTTACTGCACCTTTTGGGGGGTGGAGATGGGGTTATAATGTAGGAATATATATTACGTCGTCTGCTCTACTCCTCTTGTCAAGCCTACGGGCCCGCCCTTGCTTACCCGCACAGTATTGAAGGCCGGATATAGATAACCAATCCCCTTCTCCATAACCCCTTTCCTTTGCTTCTTACACGGTCGTCACTTCCGTCAGTCGTTCCTTCTCCTATTGCGATATTTCAAGGGTCATTCCTTCCCTTAATAGTTGGCCGATCCTTTCATTATGAAGGAAGGAACGACCCTTGAGATATATTTAATAGAGGAAGGAACGACCCTGTCAAAAAGGGAAGGACGAACAACCAAGGAGGGAAAGAACGACCCGTGTGTAGCTGTATTTTATATTTTTTCGTTCTTTCCTTATGTGGATGAGAAGGGTGGGTTTTATATTAGATGTCTCTCCAACCTCTAGGGGATGATGGGCTTGGTACGGATGACATTGGGTATGTGCGTAGGTCAGGTTATGGGACTTGAAGCTTGCGCTGGAACTTAAGATGGATGCGAGGCGGGGGTAATGCGGGGGGGATACGGATCTAAGAGGAGGGCAATACGGATGCAAGTTGGAGGAAAGACGGATGCGAGTTGGAGGCAAGACGGGGATGCAAGATGGAGGCAAGGCGGATCCAAGACGGATCTAAAGCGAGGGCAATACGGATCCAAGACGGAGGCAATACGGATCCAAGACAGATGCAAATACGGAGGGAGGCAAGACGGAGGTAATACGGATGGCATCGTGAATTTGCGCATAATGGGCTATTAAAACAGGAATCTGCGCAAAACCGAATGCATGTCGAATTCATTCCGAATGTATTAGCTAACGCAGGCCTAATATGCGTAGAACAGGCTGTGAAAATGGGAATCTTGCATCAACACGGATCCGACACAGGTCCGACACAGATAGCATCGTGGATTTGCGCAAAAGGAGTTATAGAATCTAGAATCTGCGCTAAAGCTATTGTATGCTTAATGTATTAGGAATGCATTCGTTAATATAGATAGACCTAACGTGCGTCGAGCAGGCTATAGAAATAGGAATCTTATACCAACACAGATCGGATATACATCCGACACGGGTCCGACACAGATGCCATCGTAGACCTACGCAAAATGGATCATAGAATCTGGAATCTGCGCTAAAGCTATTGTATGCTTAATGCATTAGGAATGCATTCGTCAACACAAGCTTAATACGGACACGTCTAGCACTAGAACAGATCGAAGATGGATGGGATACGGACAACATCCTGGATTCAGGTTAAGGGGGCTGTAGAACGGGATTCTTGCTTTGGAACTAGATACGGAAGGCATATTGGGGTTGGATTTACGCAAAGGGGGTTATAAAATAGAAAAGTTGCGCAAAACGGAATGCATTTGTCAACGTAGGTTCGTTTAAAGGGGTGCCAACGCGTGTTCGACGTATAAATGACTATAGGAACAGCTATACTAGAACTCAATATGGATCGGATGGATGATGGAACACTGTCCATAGCGTATGATTGCTCAAAATGGGCTACAGAACCTGGAATCTGCGCCAAAGCAGTTCAGACAGGGTTCGAACAACCTGCGCAGAAGAGGCTATACAGTCTAGGATCTGCGCCAAAACAGTTTAGACAGGGTTCGGACTCCGTGCGCAAAAGTGGCTATGAAATCTAGAATCTGCACCAAATCTAATGTATGCAGAATGCATTAAGAATGCATTCATCGATACAGGCTTAATGTAAGGCTATGAAGTAAACATTTATGAAAATCAGGAGGCTCTTACTATAGAATCAAAAACCAGCGCTAAATAGTCTGTGTAGGAGTTTAGGCATCATATTGAATATAAATTCAAAATGGGAGTTAGCCATCAGAATAAATGTGCGCGTAGAAACTAGAATTTGCGCCGAAACTGATGGATGCGGAATATATTCGGAATGCATTCGGATTATATGTGGAATCTATACGGAAATCATATACAAATTATTCGAAAACAATACGGAATCTATACGGAATCTATACGGAATCTATACGGAACCTATACAATTCATATTTGAATAATATTCAATTTATATCCATAATGCATTCACCATACAATCTCATTATGCGCAAAATAACCTATAAAATCCTAAATCTGCGCTAAAGCATAATTTATATAACTTTTTAGATCTACGCAAAATCAACTAGAAAACATGAAATCTGCGCAAAAGCGGAGGAATAGTTCGACCGGCCGGTCGAACTACGCGATTCTATCCCTCTGCTTGCAAAAGGGGAGTTTGGAGTGCCTTTGTCTATGAGAGGATCAGTAGTCATAGAAGGCCACAGAGAGGGGAACAACTAACCCCTTTATATCACGTGTTATAGAGTGGGAGTTATATAGCATTGCTTCAAAATTGCGCAAAATGCACACTAGAAATGGGAAAATGCGCAAAGCCGGAACAAGGCTTGACCGAACAGTCCGGCCTAGCAGTTGTTTGCTAAATGCCTTTGTTTATACATAGTTTAGTGTACATAGAAGTTGACAGAGGTGGGCATATCCATCCCCTTAATATCACGTGATGGAAGGGGAAGTTAGACAAAACCCCCTGTAATTTTGCGCAAATGTAGCTGTTCAAACAGACACTTGCGCAAAATCGGGTTAATGTTAGACCAGCTAATTTAGTGCAGATCCAATATTTACAGAGCTATGTTTATGCTGTTGGGATTTAAGGGACGGCAGTCGACAGGTTTTAACGCATAACCCCTTTCCCATCACGTGATGGGAAGAGGTTGAACGCTCCCTACATATTTAGCGCAAATCCTACTACGAGAGCGCGGATTTGCGCAAAACCGCATGAAGGTTTGTCCGACCGACTAGCCAGCCAAACCTCATGCTTGCACGTGCACGCGTCGTGTGAATATTCACAGACTCAACACACACAGTCGTCGACAAACACACGAAGCCCAACAACAATCACGTGACAACAACCTCCCCGCCCAAGAAATCAGGGCATCAACCATGCACCACCAACGTGCATCAACCACCGCCACCACACCCACCACCACACCGCCACTGACGACGATGACACACTCCTCACCAGGCTATGGTGTGGCGCACCCCCCCCGGTACCCCCGCCTCTCGATCGATAAGATGAGGGATGGGCGGGTTATTACATATTGAAGTTGCGTTGGGTGACTAAGTTGTCTTTGTGGCCGATGGTGGTCGATGGTGATGGGGGGGGGTTGGTGGGGTGGAGGGGTTGGGCGCAGGTAGGCGGTTAGGTGAGGGGAGGTGCATATGCCTGTTTGAACCACGAGCATGGAAAGGCGTTGATACCCGTGGTTCCTGAGTCGTATGAGATGGGATGGGAAGGGATGGAGAGGAGGTTGGCGCGGGGGGTGTAGGGCACACACTCACATCACCTCCCGTTTATCTCCATCCCAACCAGACCAAGCGATCACGGAGTCCGCGGAACGAAACTCTCCAACGGTACCGTACTTTCTGCAGACTTTAATATCGGGAAGAACGGAGATGGAAGGGGGGGGGGGGTAAAACGGCGATATTACGATCCACACATGCACGGCATACTCTAGTTTCTGTATATCGACCCTGTAGAGTAAGTTTGGTAGAGTAAGTGGTTTAGAGTCAGGGTAGAGAGTAGGGGGCAGGCAGGGTTGGAGAGAAGTGTGCGTATCAGGTGTCAGGTACGCCGTTTTTTACCATATAGCTTCGGCGGTAGTCTGCAGCAGCGCCGCTGCGAAGTAAAGGAAAAAAAAAAACCCTCACTATCACCCAGTCCTACCCGCCGCGCCGAGCAATGCCATGTCCAATGGTCCAGCGGTTATCAAGGGCCCATCACCACCGCTGCTTTGCCGTCACCTGCCGCAACGGTGGGGGTCGCGTGTGTCCCCGCTGCAAACCCTACTGTTACTGTACTCTCCACCTCAAGATCGAGAGGTTGGTCTGGAGCGGAATCCCCCTTACTAATCCCACCCAGCGGTGAGCCCTCGCTCCCGTGGAGAGCCCGATGGGATGCTGGGTCTGGGTATGCTGATCCCCTGGGCGGGCGGGAGGGTCTGGATGGGATGGGCGGGTAGAAGGCTAGAAGGGGTGTGCGGCATCTCACTCATCTCTGGACGACGGCGGATGGTTTTCTAGCGTAGCGGACGGGTGAGGGTTTGGGCGGCGGCACTTGGTGGCGCCCGGAGAGGGGTTGGTGGTATTGCTTACTGTATGGGAAAGGGAATGGGAAGTTTGATGCGGGAGGGAGGTGTGAGAGGAGGAGAACGAGAGGGAGGAGGTGGGATGAGAGGGAGGGACACGGGATTTAGAGTTGGGGGTGAGTACACCTGTAAGTTACAACACCACAGTCAGTTTGAGAGCATATCCCATCCCATCCATCCTCGACGCGGGACTTCACAAGACCCCTCCCTCTCCATCCATTCACCCGCCCTCGCCCTGCCTTCAGGAAGAAGTAAGTAAGTAACGTGCATCACCTCCCCAACGCACTTCCTCGCTGTCCCCGCCTCGCCTCTGCACCTCCATCAACAACGAGTGTAAACGTGCCTGGTATACCATACAGCTCCAAACCGTAAGAAGATGTGCCACATGGATCCCCTCTCCTCTCCTCACCCAGCCAACCCATCGATCGTCCACATCAGCGTCGATGCGTGCTTGGCACGGGGGGTATCGGGGAGTTTTTTCCTGCTTTCTTGCCTTTTTGGGGTGGTCTCGCACTACTGTACTGTACTACTACTCTGCGTATGTACGTACGAATGGTATCACTCCAGTCAATGCTCATACGTAGAGGCGGGAGAGGTGGGAGCTTGGATGGTGGTGATACACACACCGTTACGACTAACCTCGCTGCTGGCCGCTGGCTGAGCGGAGAGGGGGATGCGTATGGGGTGGGGGCGTGCATACCGCATACCTTACCGCACCAGAGCAGCAGCACTGTACGTACGGACGTGCATCTGCCATGTTCAAGGATAGAGAAACGGTAAACTCGGCGAGGAAACCCAAAGCTGGTATATGCACACGCACAGAGGCGGAGCTTGCATATACTGTTGTAGCCGTACGTGACCGACCGACCGACCGACTAACCCCCACCCCGTGCTGGCGCGGAGATTCATAGCCGCTACTACTACTACACTACTGTAGTGTAACTTGCTGGTGGTGCCAGAGGAGGACTGTACCTGTGCAGGAAGAAGTAAGTGCAGTGCAGGATGCACGACCTCGTCATGAGTTGAGTTGAGTTGAGTCGGTGCGAGACAGCCCGCGAGGTGGTGTACCGGATACAGAGCCAGGACAGGAGAGGAAGGGGGGGGGGAGAGTCATACAGGCTACATGCACGTACATGGTATGGGATGATAGAGGGGGGATGGCTTACCCGGAACGAACGATCAACGTGCGCTGATTGATGATGGTTCGTGGACTCGGGTCGGGTCATGTCATGTCCATGTCGCACTGTGTGTGTTTTGGGTGTGTTCCGTCGTCCGTCATCAGATGGGATGGGATGAGATGGGATGCACGAAGTGAGGGAGGTTGGTTCATTGCTTGCTGCAGTGGTGGTGCACGTTACTTACAGCACGATCATCCTCCCACTGTGCTGCTGTTCTCACCAAGCGTGACGAGATGTCTAAGACGCGGTCCCCCCCCTTCCCAAACAAACGCGGGATTGGGCATTACACGTGTGTGTGGTGGCGTGAGAATTCCTAGCTGACGGTGGAGAGACATATGGACTCACCTTACTCACCTCGCTCGCTCCTTCGCTCTCGTCATACGGAGGGAGTGGGAGTTGGGATAGGATACGAGATTGTAAGACCCTCGGGGCTTTAAGAGGGAGGTCTTGTGTCGCCTTCCTGTCGTCAGAGACAGAGGAAGCTCGAATGAAGGCTTGTTTGAGCTCAGCTCAGCTCAGCTCAGCTTGTACAGTTGATCGATCGAGCAAGGTAGATGTGAATGAGAGGTGAGTGAGTAATAGTTATGAGTGTGGTCAGTACTACCTCCCCAACCCGTCATAGTCGTCCTCGTCGCCAAGGCGTCGTCGTTGCTGTTGCTATGCCAGTCCGTCCGTCTGTCTTTGAGTAGCTAGCTCATCCCATACAACTGTGCAGGACAGTGATGAGTGGTACTATGGATATTCCGTCCCAAGCCAGCTGTGGGATAGACAGCCAATTACAGCCCCACGAACTCGCCGTCTCTCGAAAATGCTGCCCGAACGTGGTCCACTCACTCATCTACAGCTAGCCGCTTGGGTAGAACTGCGCGTGCGTGCGTGGTAGTAATTCTGCCGCGGCAACGGTCTTGGTATCAGTCAGTTTATGCGGCCGCGTACGGAGGGGACGGCATGAGGTAGTAGTAGGTAGGCACGACGATAATTCGATATAATGGGAGGTGGAGGAGGAGGAGGAGATGCGTGTGGTGTGTGTGTAGGAAACCCCTAAAGAAGGAAATAGGAGAGTGGGGCTATACCGGATTCGGAGGTGATTCTTCCCAAAACGGGAAAAGTCAATAAACACAGACCACCACAGATCCTCAAAGGGGCGGTCTTGGCCTTGGCCCTACTACTGTTTTTCCTGTGTGTGTGTATCAAGCAACTCCCCCACTCTGATTGGTCCACACCCTTTCAAACGCAGAGACATAAAAAGAGAACTCGATAATTTCAAAACCCCCCCCCTTTGGCCCAATCAGAGCCAAGGTATTGCCGAGGCTGGCTGCCCCCGTCCAGAACAGTAATTTAGTCCCTATCAAGAGAAACTAATGGTCCCCTTTTTTTTTAAGGGCGGTAGAGCGGTAGAGCGGTTATGCCGGAGGAACATGTTTTTTGGCCTGTGCTTCTGGTGGTGGGTTCTGGTACGAAAAAGTGTATTTTGAGAGAGACAGAGAGGGGCTTGGCGGTGCTAAATGTAACTCTGGCCACAGTTTACAAGAGAGTATTCGGCATAGTGGTACTTAGTTTACCAATACGGTAATTTTCTCTTCAATGACCGCCACAAGCCTACCGCCCGCGAAAGTGAAGTGGGAATGGTACTTACGGTATGGTATGTATGTATGTATGTATGTATGACAGAGGGTCATAATCACAAACCTGCATCATCACCTCCCGAGCGTATGGTCTTGAAGGAACCCATCACCGCTGTGACGGGATCATCGGTTGTCTGAGGTGTCTGTCTGAGCTTGGGTTCGCCCGGTCGGCCGTTATTGGGGATTTGCTTTTTCTTGCCTGTGGGAGGGGGGGAGGGGGAAGTGTATTTTTGATACACAGGCGCGACTTCGCCGGAACACGGAAAAAGGGAGGAATGGAGACTCAGGGTTTGATGGTGCGCTTCGTGATGTACAGGAGGGAGAGGAGAACGCGTTAGAGGATTGTTTTCGTATCCACTCTCGAATTTGTCTGTGTCTGTGGTTGAGTAGTGTTAGTAGCGTCCGTAGTTGTCCATAGTGTCAGTAGTAGTGCGCTCAACGACTTTCTTTCCCACGATTTTAGTCTAGGCGGCGATGGATGGGGACGGACGGAGATGAGGGTTTATGGGTTTGAGTGTGCGGGTGGTGTTGGTGCCTGGGACCGGTGGGTAATCCGTGCTTGTGCTTGCTGGGAGATCTCCTTTTAATTGTGTGTTTAATTATGGGTATTCTTTGGTCGGTAGTGTGGTGTATTAGTTTGGATAGTAGGTTCTGTATAGTTCTGTTATAGTCTGTGGTCTGTGGTTGTATTGGATTGTGTGTGGACAGGCAAATTAAGTCGGGGATACGATAATATGGATATGGTAGGTAATGTTACTGACACGGTTTGTTATGATATATGTATAGTGCTACTTTGATACTCGGGATAGACTCGAGCATATGATGCGATGCGTACGTGGAGTGTGCGTGTACGGAGGATGTACGGAGAGTATGAGTGTACGGATGATGTACGGAGAGTATGAGTGTACGGAGAGTGTGAGTGTACGGAGAGTGTGAGTGTACGGAGAGTGTAATAAATAGATAGTGTACGTGGAGTGTAATGAGTGAGTGTCCATATGAGTGCGAGTGTAATGAGTACGGGAAGGTACTGATGCGTAATGCCAAAATAGCCAGACCAGAGCAGACCAAGACAAGAACCAAGAGCCAGACCACAAGCCAGGCCAAGAAGTTACGAGTTACCACCTGTGTTTACGAACTACGAACTGTGTGTATGTCAGACTCTGTTGTAAATGTACAGTCACCGCACAAGTTGTGTGTAAGAGTACTTACTTGGCTTCGTACATATCGCCTCCCACCCGCCGCAGCCGTCCACGTCCATGTCCACGTCCACGACAACGACGACGCACAACCCTTTCCCTTCTCCCTACACCCACCCACCTATCACCACCGCCCACCCATCCTCCACTCCTCCTCCGCCCACCTCCACCTCCACCTCCACCACCTCCACTCCTCTCCCACCGCCAAATCGTCTCTGTCTCTTGTCTCCGTAATAAAAATGTCTGTTGTGACTATGTCTGTGGTACCAATCGATACTTCTGCTACAGATACAATCCCCATACAACCCCACCCACACTCCCACCCACACTCCCACCCAAATCATCATCAACAACCCCAAGCCCACATGTACCCATCATGTACTCTACCATTTCATGTATAATTAGTGCATTCCGCTCATCCCAATCCCATCCTTTTTTTCCGCCCTTTCTCTTTTGCCCTTCCCCAATCCCAATCCCAGCCCCATTTCCTCTACCCACCTCCTCCCCCCCCCAATCCTAATCCCGGCCTATCCCCAATCCCATCCCTTCCCATCCACCTTCTGCATCCACACACTCCTCTCCTCTCTACATCTCCGCCCTCCCTCTTCTCTCCTCCAACCACAGGCCTCTACTTACCATTCTCTCACCACTCAAACCGCTCTCCTACTCTCCGCCTCCCTTCTCCTCCCCTCCTCTTCCCTCCTCCTCCTCATCACCCCCCCAGTCGCTGGCGGTCTCCATTTCTCCCTCTTCCTTCCCCCCTACCCTACCACAAACTACTGCCCTCTATTTTTCCTCCTCCTCCACCCCCCCTCCACCTCCACCACCCAACCCATCAAGTCTCACCTTGGCACCTGATCGCTGGTTACTGGACCTACCGGGGGGTTACTGGGCCACAATTACTCTTACCTTACTACTACCTTACTACCCTTGACTACCTCAACTACCATTACTCTACTCTACCTTCTTCTTCTACTCCCACTCCCAGTCCTAGTCCCAGTCCCAGTCCCATCCCTTCTATCCGACCGACCTCCGACCCTCTTCTCTTCCTCTGAGCGACTCTTGGTTTTTGCCTCCCGCGACTTCTTTGCTCCATTCTCCCAATCTTTTCCCTCTCCCGCCCGCCCACATCGTCATCCTCTTATTTTTTTTGCCCTCGACCACACGAAAAGAAAAATTTCTCCTTCGTGCCGCGTCAGAAACCCTCCTTCACGACCCTTCACGACCACTTTTCGCCCTCGGTTACGTCTTGGTGGTTTCTTGTTGTGAGGCTTGTCAAACAAAAATAGCCCTCGGACACTTGGGATTTTGTTACCGCGCCTCCTTGGGATCAGCCAAAACCTTCAACAACCCTTTCTTCCTTCAACCCACCCCATCGACCGGACCAGCTTTCCGACCTGCTCTTACCTGGCCCCTTCTGCAAACGACTTCACATTCACAATACGTTGTGTAATTCAGTTTACACTCAACTCGCTGTCCTGCTCCAGTCCGCCAGACATACTCTCCAGGTGTCAGCTTACTGGTCGTGTGGACAAACAGTCGCCTCTCAACACCGCCTCTGACCGCAGCACCCTCACGACGACCACACTCTCCGAACCAACCAGCTAGTCCCTGGGTTTACGTTATACGACCCTCATAAGCTACTAGGCAGATTCTTGCATCACGTTAAGACCGACACTTTCATCTCCGGCACGAGCAACTTCCCGTTGCAAAGCCCGTCCGCTTTCCGCCCATTCCCTGCATTTGATATACGCATTCTTCAAGTCGTAAACGTTCTCGCCACAACACACGCAAGCGTTTAAGCGGCACATTTTCCCTTTCCTCTGATTCGAGAGTTCCGAGGACGCCTCCTAATCACACGTTTGATTTTCTGGAATACTACGAACCTGGTGAGCTTTTAGCTAAGTCTTGCCCTCGTCGTCGATCTTCAGCACATCTCGAAGCAAATACGCAACACAAAGCAACCACAAACAAACCGATATCTGCTTGATCTCGAAAACAACAGATCAAATACTATATCTACTCTCAGCTATCGCTCTTACTACCACACACCAAACATACATCTGAAGAACCACCCACGCATGTCGACGAGACAATAGATCAAGGTTTTTGTGTGTTTCGCTCCGGATAGAGCTTTCGCTCTTGTCGCTCAGTTCTGTTAGAGCTGCGAAAGGACAGGTTAGTCGCTGCGATATACTCTCCTCCTTCGGATTATGCTGACCGCCTTCCAGATATTTATCTATCCTTTCCACTCTCAGTCCCTCCCACTCGCTCATCATGCCGAACTTCTACAACCACCCCCGCGCGGGGCTCATTACACCACCGGACTCAGGCCATGCAATGTACGGATACCGCAACACTGGACCAGTTTCATACAACCAGAACAGCAGGAAGAACGGGTATGATGGCGTATCATACGCCGCCCCTCCCGGACCACTGATGTACCAGCCTCCACCAATGCACTACAACAACATGCCTTCAGTTGCTGCCCCGGGCATGCCTAACCAGTCCTACGGACCAATCGCTGCCCCGATCTTGCCAGCTCCCATCTCTGACCGCCCCGTTGATGCCTCCGGCCGCAACACCGCACAGAGATTCGAGCAACGCCCTCAGCAACCCCCAGCGAAGCAGGAGAAGATCACTGGCGGCGTCGCCCAGGAGTTGGATTATGAGATGGATCAGATGACCGACTACGTTTCAGACATGGCCCAATCAATGTATGCTCTCCTATGCTCTCCTCACATCCGCCTTGCAGATATTGACCTCGCCCGAAGTGTTATGCCTGGCTCGAAAGTCTCCCCGGCCTTCCGGAAGTTCGTCTCTGGTCTCCTGTCCTCGACTCGCCTCCCGAGCTCGACCATCCTGCTGGGAATGAACTACCTCGCTCGCCGCATGAGCATGCTCAACAGTCCGACGCCTCGAAAGACCACCGACGGACAGGTTTGGCGCATGCTGACCATCGCTCTGCTCCTGGGAAGTAAGTTCCTCGACGACAACACCTTCCAGAACAGATCTTGGTCAGAGGTCAGCGGCATTGCTGTTTCTGAGCTCAACTCGCTCGAGAAGGAGTGGCTGCAGGCAATCGAGTGGAACCTCCACGTCGATCCCGTCACCGACACCGACTTCCACTCGTGGCTCGCCTCGTGGGCTAGCTGGAAGGAGACTAAGAACAAGCAGCGCAACGCGACCCTCGAGCGTCTCGCACCTCTTGCCGCTATCGACACCAACGTTCAGCGCAACCATGGTCAGCGCAAGCCGTACTCCCCAACATCTGCGTCGTATGGCTTCAACCAAGGCGGCAACGAGAACCACCCGCCTTCGGCGTACCATGTTCCTACTCAGCCCCGATACGAGCAAACTTCATGGGCACAGGGCAGAGCACCACATGAGCTGTCTCCTCCTTCCGCTCCCGAGTCTGGCCCAAACACTCCAGAGTGGATGATGCTGCCAAACTCTGGCCTGCCACCCACCGACTGGTACGGCTACGATGCCTTCTACAACAGAAGAAACCAGCAGCCATCAACTCACGTCTCGTACGCGCTTCCCCAGACCACTCCGTATCAGACTCCATACCACGGCCACTACTCCCAGAACCTCTGGGGTCACCACGCTGGGTGCGGATGCGGGTACTGCGGTCGCCCAACCGACTCGTACTTCATGCCCACTTACGGCCAGCAAACTGTCGCTGGTTAAGCAAGTCGTCGGCTTCCGACCATTGAACACCACGGATGCTCATTTGAGCGTGCACATCAAAAGCTCAAAACAAAACTTTGCTTCCACTCTAGGACCTCACTTCTTGCAACGGGTCTTTTTCGGTGTTTGGTCAGAAAAAAAAAGTACAACAAAAAGTTTCTCATGTTTTTTTTTAAAGCGTTCAGATTTCCAAGCGCGCATTTACGTTATCAAGCGCCATTGTCCAGAATCACGATTTCGATCTCGGACACACCAAAAAGCAACGCAGGATCTCGACAAAATTCGAAGGCACCACCATCCCATCTGGTGCCCTTCATGATCTCGAGTTGCGTTGCGCCCCCGCATTGTGCTGGGCGGCTGCCTCGATCTTCACGACTTCCTTTTTTATTATTGCAACTTCATCTTCTCAAACAAATGTTTTTTTGTTTTCTTGCTTGGGCATCGCGGGTGCATTAGAATTTGCTTGCTGTTTTTCTTTTGTCCTCGCTTCAAGTCCTCGCGCGCGTTTTTTTATTACATATGGCGGACACACAACCGGGAACGGAGTTTATTTGTTAAACCGGAGTTTAATGGATGGTGATGGGGGGGGTGGCAGGGGTGTTTTATATCGCGATTTTGTTTCTAGACTTCGATGTTTTGTTTGGCGCGCGCTATGGCGTCAAAACCCACTCGCTTGTTTTTGATTTTTTGCTGTGGAGTGGCTTACTGTTACTTGTAATCTTTTTTTTGCGCATCTTCTTTCTTCTTGATCTTTTCTGGCTGAGCTGATTTGCTCCTTTGGATCTGGCTGGACATATAACTTTCCTCTCTCGAGGAGAGGGTGGTTTGGATGGGCTACCTGCCGAGGGCTTCTTTTGCATGGCTAGGGGGTTTACTTTTCCCTTTCTTGTATTGATGTACATGGGGGTATCGGGTTTGTGGCAGGCTTGGGATGGGAGGGAAATCAGCGGGGGGAAACGCAACTGTGTTTGCACAAAATGGGAAAAAAGGGAAGATGTGTTTCGCGCAGCGGACGAGAGCATCTGAGGGATGGGAGAAGCGGGTTTTGCATGGATGCCTTTTTTTTGAGCCTTTTGTGTGGCTGAGGGCTGGGAGGGACTACGACGTTTATGACTTTACCCTTTTTTATTATTTTCGAGCTCACACGAGAAGACATTTTTTCCTTTCGAGGGGTTAATGGTGTGGAGTGTGCCGCTGAAGAGATTAGCGAGCCGGCTTGGGGGTTTTGATGAGGAGGGATTTTGTGTGGTGTTGAGGATGAGGGGATTGATAGGAGTAGTATAGAGAGGTGGTAATGAAGATCTTTGTTGTTCTTCACTTTTGGTGTTCTTCATTGTGATTGATTGATTCGAGTGATGTGAGTGCAAAGTATCAAGTATGCGAAGTGTAGCTGTAAGGTATGTCAAGTAATATTATAGCGGTGTGTAGTACGTAGTAAAACGAGCATAATTCAGACAATGTTACTCCTATAATCGTTAAAACTACTCTATCTTCGAAGATTGACTCCTGAAGCCAAAATTCAACCTCCATTGACGTGCCATCCATGAAATGTAGGGGTTAGGGCCGTCATCAACCTCGAAATTCCAGAAGCGCACTAGCTAGTTCCAAACTCCACATATCACGTGATCAACATCGTCAAAAACATTTCGTGGCTAACCCGACCCTTGCCAGGCTCGCTTAGCCCTCTTGGCGTGCCGCACACACATTTCGGGTCAAATCTTCATTTTCACACGGCGGATCTCGAATTACACCCAGCGACATTTTCATCGACCAACGCGCCCAGCTAACGTGTCAAGATGAGATACATTCACTCCAACGAGACCCTTGACGTGCCGGAGGGTGGTGAGTCTTTACCCTTTTTTACGATTCCCGGGAGGGTTTGGGGGAGAGAGAGGATTGATTTGAGATGCGTGCCCGCTGTCGGATGATTGTTGCGATTGTTGGGAGGAGGATTATACCGATACTATACTACGACCTACGATGAGGGGAGGGAAACAACGGGGACAGCAGCGAGGGGGCACGCATTGCATCTGGAAAATCCGATCTTGAACCAGGCAGTACAGCAGTTTAATTTCACGAGCGGAGCGCTGACCTTTCTTCTTTACAGTCAAGGTCGTCATCAAGTCGCGCCTTGTGACCGTCGAGGGCCCCCGCGGCAAGCTCGTCAAGGACCTCGCCCATCTCGCCGTCAACTTCTCCTACCCCAAGAAGGGCCTCATCAACATCGAGCTCCACCACGGCGCCCGCAAGAATGTCGCTACCCTCCGCACAGTCCGCACCCTGATCAACAACATGATCATCGGCGTCACCAAGGGCTTCAAGTACAAGATGCGCTACGTGTACGCCCATTTCCCCATCAACGTCAACGTCAGCGAGAATGCCGAGACTGGCCTGTTCGAGGTCGAGATCAGAAACTTCATTGGCGAGAAGATCGTTCGCAAGATCGTTATGCACCCGGGTGTGTCGGTTGAGGCGAGCAAGAACCAGAAGGATGAGCTGCAGTTGTCGGGTAACTCGGTCGAGAACGTGTCTCAGTCTGCGGCTGATATCCAGCAAATGTGCAAAGTGAGGAACAAGGATATCCGTAAGGTGCGTTATCAACCTCTCTCTCTCTCCCAGCCGCCCTCTCCCACCAGTCCCCCGCGGTGGGAGGCTGCAAAACCTGGCGAAAAAATCCCTGCAACAAGCAGACCAAACATACTAACGTTTTTTTGCTCTACAGTTCCTGGACGGTCTCTACGTGTCGGAGAAGGGCAACGTTGTGGAGGAGGATTAGATGCATTGTGACTGTTAGCGCGTCAAAAGGGGGCCAACAACACTTTGTTTTTTTACGCCCTGCGGCGTCCTTGTTGTATCCGCGGCGAGATTAGGGGGAGCATTATCCTTTTTTGTTTCTTGCCTTTGTCTAGAGCCAGGGCAACGGTGCTAATGGAACTTGCAACAAACAAATATTCATGATTTCATGGGGGCTTGGGATGAGTGTTGTGTGTGAATGTGGGAGGGTGTGAATGTGCGTGTGTGTGCTTGCGAGGTCATGTGTGATTTGGTGATGTGGAGGGATGGTGAGAGCGAATGGGGTGAGTTGGGGTTGGGGTTGGGCTGGCTGCCTCTTGGTAGTTGGAGAGGTGAGTGATGGCAGGCCTGCCTATCAATCTCAATCTTCATACGCATCTTCATCGTTCTTCTTTCGCGCCGTTACCACGGGTGCCACGACCACCCACAGATCAAACTCCACACCACCCATGTCTTCTATCCCATATCCTTATTTTCTCTTATTCCCAATATGTCTCACCACGCACAACCCCCCAACCTGGAAACCAAACACACACCCACCACCTCTACATCAAACTCTATTCATCAAAACCCTATCCCTCTGCTGTTGACTAAAGATAAGTGTGATGGACTAGTGTGTTGCGGGCGCTGCTTTTATGGTACACCTTCTCATCATCGTCTCCCTCAAATCTTATCCTAATCTACCTATTTCTCTCTCCAACAATCTTCAAGCGACACACTTGAGTTTGCTAAAGACACCACCTGGTATTCTCAAAAGTATTAGGGATGGCGGTTTTGACTACGAAACAGTCACAGGCAGTATGCTTCAGACTTGGGGTTCCCTCACAGGGCGTTGCACCTCCTTTGGGTTGTTGGGACGTTGTTGTTGGTGTTGCTGCTTTTGATGTCGAGGCTGTCAATGTTGAAGATATCAATGTTGATGCTGTCACTGTCATCATGCTGTCACTGCTATTACTTCTGCCGCTTCACTGTTGCCGCTTTACTATTGCCGCTTCACTGCTATCACTGCTATAACTACTATAACTGCTATCGATGCTATCACTGCCAGTATGAGAAAGCACACAGAAACTGCAAGAAGAGAGATAAGAGAGTTGTCTTCTGAGCGTTACCTTTGGTGTAGCCACTGCGACTGCCACTCACAGTTATTTCAACTCCACCATCGCCTTGTAGACCACAGTTCTCCTTCTGCCCGCCCCTCTACTTCGCCTTATTGCCCGTTTAGGCAAGAGAGGCTCGTCCAAAGGGGACAATGACCGTATGCATATATATTAAATGTCACGTTGCTAAACCCCCAAAGAGAACACGAGAAAGTGAGGGGTCCGGATGAGCAGTAATAAGCTTGCGGTGCAATTAGGTTCGTTCAGGACCTAGCGTTGCCTTTCCCTGCCGATTAATGCCTTTATTTACTAGCCCGTATGCCATCATTCCTACTATTACCACGTGCTTCCGAATCCTGGCGTTTAGATAAACCAATGTTATAACTATCGCCAACATTGCATATTAAAAATGTTGTCTCTTTAGATTTGTATGCAAGAGAGTCGACACTAGCCATGAGCAACGTAACATCTCTAGTAAGTGGTAGGAGAAGCTCTATGGGTGATAGGATATGTTAAATTTTCTCTTTCCATCTTACTGTGATGGCGTGTGTTGTAGTATCAAACTATAGTAAGAAGCGTATAAGAAAGGCATCGTATACCTATGAATTAAATACTAGCATCATTCACTGCCGTCTTGGATACTTTGACCCTCCTTACCATCTAATTAGACTCCTAAAAATGGCCCGGCTCACCAATCTAGCTGGCATCGCCACGCTTCTACTATCAAAGATAGTAACAGCGAACTACTCCCTCCTCAAAACCTACGACGCCTCCAATTTCTTCTCCGAGTTCCAAATTGTAAACATCCCCGACCCCTCCAGCGGATTCGTCGAGTACGTCGACGCCGCAACCGCAGAATCAAAGTCCCTAGTAGGCATCCGCAACGGCCAAGTCTATCTCGGCGCCGACAGCATAACAGACAACACCACCAACGGCCGCCCATCCGTCCGCGTCGAATCAACAGACTACTTCACCACCGGCCTCTTCATCGCCGACATCGCCCACATGCCCGGCAACGCCTGCGGCGTCTGGCCCGCCTACTGGACCAGCGGCCCCGACTGGCCCAACAGCGGGGAGATCGATATCATCGAAGCTATCAATCTGCAGAAGACTCCTATTATCACTTTGCATAGCGGGACGGGCTGCACGGTCGCCAATACGGGGTCGGCGGCGGGATCGGTCCTCACTAATGCGAATTGTAATACTGGCTGCTCCCAGTCGACGACAGATACCCAAGCCTATGGTGATGAATTCAACGCTGTCAAGGGTGGCGCGTATGCCACACAGTGGACAACGAAGGGGATTGCGATTTGGTTCTTTCCCCGCGCCAGCATCCCGGCGGATATCACGGCGGGAACACCGGATCCGACGACTTGGGGGAAGCCGTTGACGTACTTTGTGGACTCTGGTGGCTGCGACTTCGCCACGCACTTTAAGAGCAACCGCTTTATATTCAATATCAACTTTTGTGGCTGGGCGTAAGTGATAGTTCATTGATGTATGGAGTACTGATATGTGCTAACTCATGGTAGTGGAAACGTGTGGTCATCATTCCCCGAGTGCAGTGCAAAGGCTGCCACTTGCAAGGAATATGTTGCCCAGAATCCGTCGGCGTTTACGGAGGCATATTGGTTGATCAACTCTCTCAAGGTTTATCGTGAGGGAACCACCAAGCGCTTGTTCGTGGCATAAGATGCCAGCCTGGTACGGCTATGATGAGAACCTAAGAGATAGTCTTTAGCGTATCGGAGGTCGCGCATCAAAAAGGCAGTTTCTGTGAACCTTGGAAGCGTATATTTGAAGGAGAGGAAGTAGTGACATGTAAGCTTTTCAATTGTGATAAAGCCCCCGACGGCACTGCCGCCGCCAGAAGAGACAAGTAAACCTGTAATATATAGTCTATTCCAATCTCATATTATCCCTCTCGCTTCTCGTCTCGCAAGTAGACTCCGTAGACTTAAAACGAGGGCACATACATCCAATCCTTTGAATCAAACCTCACCTCAAACATTGCCTCTTCAAACGTCCCCACCGCCGCAAAAAGATCATGTCCCCCCTCCAACCCCGTCACCGGCCGATCCTGACTCGCATCCGCCTCCTCGTGCAGATCCCACTGCCCAACCTTCTCCCCCTCCCTCGTCAAAAAGATCTCCACATCCACCACCTCTCTCGGCTGCGGCTCCCCATACGACGGCGGCGCCTCCGACTTCTTCGGCTTCAGCACCATCCCCAGCCCAATCGTCTCTCCCGGCTTAAACGGGTCCGTGAACCCCTTCCCGCCCCAGCAGTCGTTGATATACTTATTCCCATCATCCCCATGCACACCTAGACTCCCCCTCTCCCACCCGGGCAGGCGGAACGGCGGGAACGGCTGCGCTACAAACCCCAGCGCCACGCTGACCTCGCTGCGGTTGCGCGGCGAGATCGCGACTTCGAAGTAGATCGTCTTCGACCGCCTTAGCGACACGGGTGAGTGAGCCAGCACGCTATAAAGCGGCACAGTGGACACGAGACAGCTATCCGGCGACTTCTTCTTCGAGGCGCACACCCACGTCCCCTTGCGCGTTTTCTGCACCGTCCCCACATACTGCGACGGGCGCATTAGGTCCACGAACCCGTCCTCGACGGCGCTGATGGTGGCTTGGGTGAGGTTTGCAGGGGCGATGAGGGGGCGCGCGCGGCACCAGGTTTCACCGCGGTCGGCTTCGGATTCGGTAGCGTTGTTGGTGGCGCTGCGGTCTTCGCCGAAGGAGGGGGGTGGGGGGAGGAGAGAGGTGTCGGGGACTGCAGCTTGCCAGTCGTGGTATGGAGCTGCTTCTTCTAGCTTTTTGGAAGGGGGAGGGCCGGGAGGAGCGTCGTAGCTGTGCGAGGGAGGGGCCCCGGGAGGAGCGTCGTATCCGCGGTGAGAAGGAGGAGGGCCGGAGGGGGCGTCGTAGCCGCCGTGGGAGGGGGGAGGTCCAGATGGTGGTTCGTAACCGCCGATGTGGGAAGGAGGAGGTCCGGAAGGTGGTTCGTAACCGCCTACGTGGGAGGGAGGAGGTCCAGATGGTGCCTCATACCGCGCCTGCGAAGGTGGAGGACCACTCGGGGCATCATATCCACGCCCCGGCGGCGGTCCAGACGGCGGCGCATACCCACCATCACCATGTCCCGGCGGAGGCCCCGACGGCGGTGCGTACCCACCATCACCGCGTCCCGGCGGCGGTCCAGAAGGCGCCTCATACTCGTCCAGCGTCCTCTGCGGGCCGGAAAGTCCGTTCGAGGGAGCGTAGGGATTGTTTGAGCCCAGATGCGAGTAGTTCGGCGGCGGGCCGGAGGGAGCGTCGTACGACATGCTGGTGGCTCTTGCGGCGGCTTTGGGAGCTGACACGGGACGGGCGTTGAGGGCGTCTTCTTGGACGCCGTCGCCCTTGAGGTCGCGGCCGAAACACATTGGTGACGTGGGCGGTGTGGGCGGGGGCCTAGAGGCTGGGGTGTTGTCCTGCTGAAAGGCGATCTGGTTGGGTGGCCTGGTTGGATGGCTGTTCAGGTACAGGTAGGTGCGTCTGTTTGTGGAAGCTAGGTTATCGTGTAGAAAGTGTCGTTTAGGATTTGAGGTGGTCTTCCTTATGTACCAATATTTATGAAAGGAACCCTCTTTTCAGCTTCAAACAAAGCGTTATTATCCAGTAATCTGATCCGGGGCAGTGCAAGCTTTGGTGACGCTGCTGCCGTTAAAGCCACCTCCCAAGGCTTGGAAGGCGGCTGGCGGTGGCAGAATAACGGAGCTATCGTCAAGGAACCTCCGACATCAGCTCCCTCAAAGTCAACATCACCGCCCTCCCACACTGCTTATTTTGATTCTTCGACTTGAAACCCGCCTCCCTAAATTTCGGGATCTCGACCACCCGATCGCACTTATCCTCTGTGGTCTTCTTCGGTGCGCCGCTGCGCGGTTTGGATTTCTGGCCGACGCGGTCGTGCTCCTTTCGGATGGGTCGAGACGATGGTTTGGAGTGGGATGGTGGAGTGGCTATCTTGGATTTTTCTGTAGGACCACGCAATGCTGCGGAGTTCGCAGATGTGGGTGCGTATTTCGGGGGGTGAGTTCTTTGCCGCGGCGGCCCCGGGGCTTTGAGGGGACGTCCATTGGGATGGCTGGAGTGCTCATTATGTTGTTGTCGTCACGTTGGGGATGGGAGTTGTTCGCGATTCGGAGAGGCTATGAGGCGGGGAGGCACAGACCATATGTGATATTTGTAGCACTCACTGAACAGTATTTTGTTTATAACACCTTCGTACAAGTATCATCAAATCACTTCTCTAAACAAGACAAGAATATAATTGAATCTTCAAATATTGATTCAAATCGTGCGGGTCTTGATTTCCTATGTACTTTGCCCGTTCAATATCATCAACCCCCATCATTCCAATTTGACATATCCACAGTTGTTTTCCCACCGTTCCATCATCCCTATTATCCATATCCATAATTCATACACATCCATCTCATCTCATATATCCCTCGTCTTTCATCCCCCAATGTAAATGCCATATTCATCCCAAACTCCAGTGGCTTACAAGCCATGAAAATGCCGTAAAAAAAACGTCGCTACACGATCAAATCGATTTTTCTCTCAGCAAAAAATGAGGGAGGCCACAATCACCTCCTCGACCTCGACCTCCTCGAATTCCTCGTCCGTCCGCCAGAGCTCGAGCTACCTATTATTCCGTTAGTCTCTTTGCCCCAAACCACATCATCAGGAAGCCGAAAACTTACTATCGGTAGTCCCCGTATAACTCTCCGTATAACTCGTATAATACGACCCACTCTGCCTCCTCTCCTCCTTCTTCTTCTTATTAAACTTCATCCCCGCCCACAGCGCCGCCAACCCCAATCCCAGCCCCGCAAGTCCCACAGCCTCCTTCTTATGCTTATCATGTTTCTCATTATCCCTTCCACTCGGCACCGCGCCGCCGAACCAACCTCCATGCGTCTCTCGTCTCGACGCCGCCGAGCCACCGTAGCGCGTTGAGTGTCGTCGGGTCTCGGTAGTAACTTCAGTCCGCGAGCCGCGGCGACTATCCCCCTTCTTCTTGCCAGAGATGAGGTGCCATACCCCCTTAATACCGGCGCTGAGACAGCAGCACGCGCAGAGGAAGAGGAGGAATATGATACCGGCTAGGACACCAATAACAATCCCTGCGATCGCGCCGCCGCTCAGCCCGGACTTGTGGCCAGAGGTGATGGTCTCGCTCGACCCCGTCGTCTCAACAGGTGCCACGAAACCCTGGGTTGTAGTAATTGGCACGGTGGTAGCGATGACGCTCGTCCCCTTCACGGGTGCAGTGGGCTGGGGACCACTTGTCACAACCCCACCGCCACCGCTGCCATCTTGTTTAGCGCGGCATTGCCCGCTGGTATAGCATTCCTGATTCGTAGCGCAGCAGATCGTTCCACACGACGTGAGAGGGGCGTAGCAAATCGCCGTGCTCTGCGCGACGTAAGGTTGTGGACTCGCCGGCGCGCCGATGAAGGAGGATATCGTTACGACGCGGGTTGTCTCGACGGCGTCGATGATGGTGGTGGTGTAGTAGTTCCAGCTCCCATCACCCCCGCCGCCGCTACCGGCAGTGGGAGCAACGCACGCAGCGATGTTTGCGGCGTCGGTGGTGCAGACTTGCCCGGCGGAACAGCAGTAGGCGTCGCCGTAGCCGCAGTAGGAGTCGCATTGACGGTGCATTAGGAAGCCGGAGCCGGCGTAGTCGTGGCCTGCGTTGCGGGGGAAGGGGCCGGCGAGGGCGGAGGGGAGGAGGGTCGTGAGGGTGAGGAGGAGGAGGGGCGTTGGGAGATGCATTGTGAGAGTGTTGTGGTGGTGCTGGTGAGGGAGGTGAGGGAGGTGTGGTTGAGCTGCCTCGCCCCAGCTGCTGAAGCTAAGAAGGGGAGGTTGTGATGCTCTCTCTCCTCAAGGGGATTCGTGATTGACGTAATTGATCCGTTTCAGTACTCTCGTACAACTGTAAAGTGTATCCCAAGTCGTCGAAATCCCCAAGGTATCGTCAAATCCGTTCGTGTCTCGTAGTCGTCAACCTTCGATTTCTAAACCGCAGCGAAAAGCGAAAATTATCGAGTTAGTGAAGGAATGGAACAGGTCCAGAATTTCAGGGTGATGGATAGGAAAGATAAGGGAGGAACTTAAAATCGAAGATGTGGTTGTGTTGGGTGGTGTATTATACGTTCCCAGCCACCTCTTTGCGTCTCGTGTGTCTTTTGCCAACCACCTCAATTATCACCACAACCTGCTTCTTAACGAACTTGCTTGCACCCCACCAAAACAAAAAATCCCTGTCGCAATAAATCAGTCGCTTCAGTTATTCTCAAATCGTAACCAGCAAATCAAATTTGCAAAAAACCGTAGTAGTTGAAAAAGAATTCCGGAATTGCGGAGTTCCTGGAGTTCTAGCGGTCAATGAGGAGGAATTCGCTGGCAGGAAAATCGAGGGTCCCTTTGTTGATGCAGGGTCTCTGATAACGGGTTCGCTGGGTGATAATCGCAAGGAGCAGGGGCAGTTTCAGTTTTTGCTGTGCTGGCAATGCACGGACTGTCCACCCTTTCTCACCTCAACCACAACTTCAATGGCTTGGAGCTTCCATTAATGGCTGGGAACGCAAATATGTGACCGTGAAAGCCAATAATGGCAGAGTAAAGGTCGGTGTAATTAATTGGGGTGCTTGTTACATGGATGCGTGTCCATGCCGAAGCGGAGCTGTGTCCTTGGCTTTGCGAGATCATTTGGTGTAAATCCTGGAGCGCGTTCAATACTGCTGCATGATGGTGGTTTTGATGCCGTGAGACTGACTGGCTGTGGGCATATGTGTGTAATGGCTTCGCTCAATCGATGTAAAGTGGAAGCATACCTATTTTGAAACCTTTTATTTCAAGCTATCTAGAGCCAGTCCCTTTCTTCATAAAGCCCTCTTGACCAGCTAGTCTTTCAACCCCCAATTCCCTACCCTCTACTTCTCCTCCGGCCACACATTATACCCAAACGTATCCTTCATATTCACAAACCTCGTCTTCCTGCTCTCCGCCACCTTATTCACCGCCTCAAAATCCTCATCACTCAACTTAATCAACTGCGCATTACTCTTGATCCTCGCCTCATTACTACTCTTCGGCAGCACCGCATACCCCCTCCTAATCCCCCACGCAATCAGGACTTGCGCAAGACTAACCCCATTCTTCTCTGCCACCGCAATCAGATCCTTATTTGTGGCCACCTTCTCCCCAGTCCCTGGAACCTGGTCTTGCGATCCCAGAGGGGAGTAGGCGACGGGAACGACGCCTACGGAGCGGCAGAAGTCGATGAGCTCTTGGTTGGGGAGGAAGGGGTGGATCTCGATCTGGTTTACTGCGGGCGGGATCTTGGCGAGGGAGAGGAGCTGTTTTAGACCGGCGATGGTGTAGTTGGAGACGCCGATGGATTTGGCCTTGCCGCTGGCGACGAGGGATTCCATCGCGCGCCAGGTGGGGGTTGGGTCTTCGGTTAGGGCTTTGTTGATGATGTACTGAGGGGGATGTTAGTATTGTGTCTTTGTATTGTATCTTTCATTAATAAGTGAAGGAGGGAGAGTAACGCACCTTCCCATCCGCACCGATCTTGACGCTGCGATCCTCATTCCTCTCCGCAGCAAACGGCCAGTGGATAAGGAATAAATCCACATACTCCAGCCCCAACTTCTTCAACGAATCATTGATACTCCACTCCACATCCGCCGGCTCATGCAAATGTTGCCACACCTTCGTACAGATGAACAGGTCCTCGCGCTTAACGTCCTTGTGGGCGTCTAGGAACTCCTTGATCCCAGTGCCTACCTCGTCTTCGTTCTGGTAGAACCACGCGCAGTCTAGGTGTCTGTAACCCGCCGACAAGGCGGCGACGACGGCGCGGTGCGTTTCGCCTGGGGAACCGACGGAGGCGAAGGTGCCGAAGCCGAGGGCGGGCATGGAGGCGCCGCTATTGAGCTTGATGAGGGGGGAGGAGACGGCCATGTTGGGTGGTTTGTGAGTTGTAGTATAGGTTCGTGGGTATTGTGAGTGTTTTGTTGGTGGTGGTGATGGTAATGTTGCGGTGGTGAGAGGGAGGAGGGGTTTGGGTTTGGAGAGGTGAGTGAGGGATGATGTCAATCGCGGGGTGGGGGGGGGAATATATTTGGAGGGGCAGGAGGGGTGTAGACGAGGATGCAAGGGGGGGAACCGGAGGGGGAATCGGAGAGGAGGCATGATGGGGGCGAGTGAGGCGAGGAGTGATGATCTTGGAAAGTGGGAGAATGTATTGGGTATGTATTTTACAGAGTTTTTAATTTATTATATTATTAGAAAGAAATGTAAAATGTAGCAGAGTCTTCCTGGTAGACTTTCCTGGTTCCTTCCTGGCGTTTAGAGTCTTCCTTGTCATAGTGTCTAGTTTTGGTGTTTACAGTCCACATAGAGTAGAGGTTGGAGTACATACTCACAGTAGTAGCAGCAGCAGCAGTAGTAGCAGTAGGAACCCTCATATTCGTCATAGCATGTAAGAATAGAGTAAGAGTGTACTTGTAGTGTTTGTACAGCTCATAATAATTGCCGTGATAGAGTACCGATAGCAGAGTATCGTTTGGACGAGAATAAGGCGAATGTTAGTAGAGCTGTAGAGTAACTGTATACAGCTGTGCTCTACCACTATACAGCTGTTACAGCTCTAAGATTTGTTTTGTATGTACCATAATATGGCAATACTACGGTAGTACGTAGGTGGCATGGTAGTACCGACTAGATTTACTCTAGTTCTCTAGTTTTCTAGTTTTTCTACTATGTAATAACAACACGGTCACGCCAAGCCCGTTCAACGGGCCGTTCGCAGCTACTATCCCATCTACTTACCACAGTATTGGCAATACTAGCAGTACTAGCAATCCTCTACTGCTCTAACTACCAATTACCACTCGTATCGTCGTATCAAAGGTGCACAGTACTCCAGTAAAGTAATGAAAGGAAGGCCCTATGAGAGAGTATCAGAGTATGCACGTACGCATATCCCTACCCTACACTCCCTCTAACTCGCCAGCCTTACACGCTTGGCCCTGCTTGGCCTGTAGCCTGCTAGTCGTCCTACTACTAAAACTATGGAGTCTCCTAGCGCTACTAAGCAAATCTGCGGATCGTGAAAATGACATCATAGCTCCACCCACCTCTCACTCCACTTCTTTCCCTTCCTTACCACTTCTCACCACTTCTTCCCACGCTAGGGTTTTAAGATAACGGCCTATGACATAACGCCACCGTTTGCCGCCTCTATGCCGTTCAGCCTCTTTTTGCTCTCTCTCATCCAATAGCTAGCTGGGAAAAAATGTTAATTTTTTTTAGATCTGGTAGGGGCGAGAGATGTACCGATGCAAGGTACAGATACGCTTTTACCATGTACTCTCAGCTTGCTTGGGGGTTGTAGTAGCTATTATTTTTCAACTGTGTTTTATACTTCAACTTGCAGCTGCTGTGTTGTAATTAGTTAGTGATAGTTAGTAGTGATAGTAGTGAGAATCAGATCCCAGGCTAACAATGCGCCTTAATGAGCCATATAACCCATATAACCCATATAACCCATATAACCCGCACCCATTACTAGAATGATGTGCATTCTCCACGAAACGTCTGCGATATCAGTCCCCATCAACCCCCACCACCACCATCAAAAGTCCCATTTTTATGGCTCCGCCTCCGCCAATATGTAACTGCAACCACGACGACAGTCCACTTCCTCTCCTCTGGCTGTCCACTCGCTGTCCTCCCTATTGCTCACCGTCCACTAACAAGTCGTCCTTTCCCACACTCCCACTCCCACTCCTATCCCCATCCAACACTACGCGGCCGCATATCCCACTAAGAAATCGTGCTAGGTACTAACTAAGTAGTACCCGGTACGTCAATGCAACGCATCATCACATCCAACGGCGATTCCTCCCGAAGGTATGACGGTGCTGCTCATCCACCTAATTCTCGCTATCTCCATACCCTCTCCATACATGGCGTATCAGTATCCATTCTACCCCTTCTACAACCGCCAATGTCCACTCCGCTGCATTGAGATGGCCAGAGAATGGCCAACGCAGCTTCTACTATCTTCTCTCTCTTCTCGTTCCTCCGGGTCCGTCGGCCAAATACTGGAGCCACTTGATGCCCAAGTACGTTTCAACGTTTCGGAAAGTCAAGGCCTTGCAGGGGTGACTCCATTTGCATTTTTGATAACCATTAAGCTGGCGTCGGTTGCCGAAGGGGTATCCATAATCTAGATATCTCAATTTTCATACGGGCTCACCGGGGCGGCGAACTCATGTAGTAAGCTGGTAAGGTAGTAAGCTGGTAGTAATAGTGGGAGCATGTAACTTGTGATGTGAACCAGTCCAAATCGAAAAAAAGACCTGACCGTATATATGCCCTCCCGTTCCCCCATTGCCCCATCCTTTCGTCATCCCACTTTCTCACCCACACATTCTGTCACTCGTAAATCCGGTCTTTTGGATCATTTCGTCTGTCATCACATTGAGCTGCAAACACTAAAAAGCACTCATCCTCACCCATCAAACCTCATACCTCATCTTATCCACCTCAAACACAAAAGCAATCCCCATTTTGTCTTCTCCCCTCTTATCACATCCACAACCCACCACCACCACCACCAACCACCAAACCTCTCTCAAGATGCCAGGAGCCACCACATCCCCCGGCAAGCAGTCCGCGGACAAGACGCCCGAGAGGAACGTCGACCGCCCCATGTTCCGCCGCATGCTCTCCGTCCCCGAAGGCGACAACGGCAACGTCGAGCGCAACACCATCGAGGTCCCCATGTCTCGCTCCCCCTTCGCAGACACAAACGACCTCATGCACCCCCTCAGCAACGCCCCCTCCTCCCGCGACCGCCGAGGGTCCCGCAACAGCTTCGGCACCTCGCTACCCATCCCCCGCTCGAAGAGGCAGTCGAGGCTGTCGTCGAGCATTAACATTGAGGAAGCGTTGGCGGCGGCGAATTTGAGGCCGGGGATGCCGCCGATTCAGCCGACGAGGGAGATTATTGCGAGTCAGTTGCAGGATATGTCGTCGGTGAAGACGACGGCGGCGAAGGATATGGCGTTCGCTTTTGATATTGATGGAGTGCTTGTTCACGGTGATCGTTTGATTCCTGAGGGCCGTCGTGCGCTGGAGATCTTGAACGGTGATAATGAGCTCGGTATTAAGATCCCCCACATCTTCCTCACCAACGGGAGTGGTAAGATCGAGAGCCAGCGCTGCGACCAGCTGTCTCAGATCCTCGGTGTCCCGATCTCGACTGAGCAGTTCATCCAAGCTCACACCCCCATGTCTGCCCTGGCTGAGTACTACGACACCGTCCTCGTGGTCGGTGGCGAGAAGTACAAGTGCCGCGAGGTAGCCAAGCTATACGGCTTCAAGGATATCATCGTCCCTAACGACATCTACGCCGCCAACCCCGACATCTCACCCCTCAAGGAATTCTTCACCGAGGAGCAGCGCGCCACTTCCGCGCCGAGGGATTTCAGCAAGGTCAAGTTCGATGCTATCCTCGTCTTCTCCGACTCCCGCGATTACGCCACCGATCTCCAAATCATGATCGACCTCCTCCTCTCCGAGGACGGCGTTCTGGGCACCAAAGCCAAGGACCCCCTCGCGAACCGCATCCCCGTCTACTTCTCCCAGGGCGACGTCCTCTGCCCCACCGAGTACCCCATCCCCCGCATGTCTCAGGGAACCTTCCGCATCGCGCTCGAGGCTATCTACAAGTCCATCACCGGGCATGAGCTGGAGCGTGTGGTGTACGGAAAGCCTGAGTTGGCGACGTATAAGTACGCTGATGAGGTGATGAGCTCGTGGATGGAGACGATTCACAACGAGGAGCGTCTGCCTAAGAATATCTACATGATTGGTGATAACCCGCAGTCTGATATTGTTGGTGGTAACATGTATGGATGGAACACCTGCCTGGTTCGCACTGGTGTGTTCCAGGGCGAGGGCAATGATAAGGAGAACCCGGCCAACTTTGGGGTTTTCAACAACGTTCTTGAGGCTGTGCAGGCGGCGCTCAAGAAGGAGCTGGGCGCGGATTTCAAGCTCAACTGGAGTGATTCTATGAACCCCGTTACCGGGAACCAGTCGGTTTCGGCGGTGGAGTAAAGGAAAGAACGAAGGAGTCAAAGCTGCGGAAAAGTTGTTTTTTTTATGATTGAATGCGGGTTTTTTTGCCTACCGCTTTTTTTTTACTTTACTACCTGCCTTGTTTTGGAAAAACAGATATGAAGGAAGGTTGGGATGATAGGTTGATCGGCGTTTCACACCGCCGCGTCGTTGGGATGGACGTTGGACGAAGATTATGTCTTGGCTCTCTCTCTATGAGAACTTATTTCTTTGGCTAGGGTTCATTGGTTGGGGGATTTTTTTCTTTGAACGAGGGGTTTCTTATTGTATATAGATTCATAAATACCCACAGACCCAATAGGCTACACAGTATAGATATACTGGAGACAAAAAAGATTCTTTACCACGAAATGTTTGAGTTTGAAGTCATGTTGTGATAACTGCTGTGATGTGATGCTGGCCAAAATTCAGGAGGGAGCTTGTAGGGACTAATACATGCAACTTATGTTGCTAGAATTTATACCTCCAGTTTGACTTCCAAGTAACTGACTTCCGCAGCACAGTAATATAAACCTGAATGAGCCCACGCCTTTATTATATTCCAACTTTCTTCACCCATCCAAAGTGATTAACAAAACCCATCCACGATAGCCCCCCCGATAAGATAACCCCAAAACTGCACACCCGACCTCACCACCCCCCCGTACCACCACAATCAATCCGCCCAGCAAGCTCCAGACCACCACACACACCACCTCGCGCCCAGGGCGCTCACTCAACCTCAAACCCACCACCACTACACCACACCACCAACCCACCATCCACCATCACCTTCCAACCTCCCACAAATCGCCCATGTCCTCCACCGCCGTGCACGCGCCTCACCATCTCCCCACCTCATACCACCCTCCCAGCATCAGCAGCACCAGCCGATCCAGCGCCTCACGCCCCATCCCCCCCGCCGCGCCCTCCCCCCCGACACACCCCTCCCCCTCCCCCTCTCCCGCACCGCTCCCGGCATCGACAATGGCGAACACAAACGGACAATGGCTCTTCAGCGCGTCGGAGATTGCGAATTCGCCGAGCGTGGCGGCGGGGCTGACGCCGGCGGAGGAAAGGGCGAGGAGAGCGAAGGGGGTTAATTTTATTGTGCAGGCGGGGATGCTGTTGAAGGTGCCGCAGGTGACGTTGGGGAGTGCGGCGGTGTTTTTTCAGAGGTTTTATATGAGGGTTGGGATGGTGGGGGAGAGGGGGGTGCATCATTATGTGAGTTCTGCTGTTCTTGTTCCTTGCTACAGATTGGGGGAGGTTTGTGTGGAGGGGCGCGGTGTGAAGATGTGGTGGTGAATATGTGCTAACTGGGGATTTCTTCTTAGAACATCGCAGCCACCAGCCTCTTCCTCGCCACCAAAGCCGAAGAAAACTGCCGCAAAACCAAAGAAATCGTCATCGCCGTCGCCAAAGTCGCCCAGAAGAACGCCAACCTCGTCATCGACGAGCAATCCAAGGAGTTCTGGCGGTGGAAAGACTCGATCCTGCTCTACGAAGAGACGATGCTCGAACTCCTCACCTTCGACGTCGTTCTCGAGAGCCCGTATAGCCATCTCCAGAGTATACTTGGACAGTTGGGGTTGGAGCATGATAAGGCGCTTAGGAATATTGCCTGGGCGTTTTTGAATGATAGTCAGATGACGACGATGTGTTTGCGCATGGGACCGAGGGATGTGGCTGTCGCGGCAGTGTATTTTGCTGCTAGGTATAATGGGGAGAAGATCCCGGATGAAGGGGGAAGACCGTGGTGGGTCAGGGCTGGGGGGGACGAAGAGAGGATTGCAGAGGCGGTAGCGGTGGTGCAGGAGTTTTATGCTGAGAACCCCCTTGGGAGGACCGATTTACCCCTAGAGGGCAGTCCGGGTGGAAGTCCGGGGGAGCTGGAGGCGACGAGGGAGAGGGGCGGCGAGAGCCCGGAGAGTGTGAAGGAACGGGGTGGAGAGGCCGAGGAGGGGAGGTCGAGGTCGCCAATTGAAAGGGATGTAGCCGCAGGGGACGACGACGCGGTGTTGAAGAGGGTAGCTAACGACCCCGCGACACATGAGAGGGGTGATGAGGCTATAGCGTCGATAGAGGGCGTCCCGCCGAAGAGGAAGGAGAGTATAGTCGACCCCGACACTGAAGAGAGGGACTCGAAAAGGATTAAATCCGGGGACAAGGAAGAGGGAGAGGAGAGCGAGGAGGGGGAGGTGGAGGAGTAGCGGTGCTTACTGCTTGTTGTTTGGTTGTTGGATGGCTAGGGGGTGGGGGATGGATGGCGTACATCACTTGTGGCGTTTTTTTTTGCTGGCTGGCTTATCACTTGTGTAAATTACTAGGGAGCAAACGGGGGGACTGAGGGAAGGAGGCATCTTCTGAATCACCCACCGTGGGAAAACTGGGAGGGTGGGAGAGTGGCGGTGCCCACATTTGTACTATCTGCTCCATTGATGGAATGATAATGTTAATTCCGAGATAACGACTTTGAGCCACAAACGGGCCACACACAAATCGAAGACTTTCAAAAACATTTACCTGCTCTTGATAAATATGGTCTTCCTGAAAAACAATATGGTATTCCGAGTTCTAGGTATGTACTCCTTTGTAATGTGTAAATAATTCCCACTCCACCGTATTTCCATCCATCCATCCATTTCCTCCCATTTTCTGGGCCCTGAAGCCATTATACAAATCCACCCCCAGCCAAACTCCCCATATATGAAAAAACAAATGATGCGACTCATCCAAGCCAGTCCGCGGTATAAACTAAGAGAAAAAAAAAGGAGCAATGGGTAGCCCACGGCGTTGCGCAGGGCTCCCGGTGAGGTAGAGACGCCGGTGAGATAAAAATCAAAGTAGCCTCTCCACAAATACAATAAAAAAATGTTCATGACAACGATGAACCGCTCGACAGGACTGCAATCCCAGCCATCCTGCCACTCTCGTCCGCTCAACCATCCGTTCTGTCTTCCGATTCCTCAACCTACCACCTCCTCCCCTCAGCCCTCAACTCAGGCACCTCCACGGCCCCAAGACTCGGAACCCCCTCCCCAAACCTCCTCTCCACAAACCCCTCCAGCTCCCTCGCAACCATCTCCCACTCCGCCAGCGCACGTCCCGCATACCTCGAACCCCCCTGGACTCCCGGCACCTCATCCGCCGCGCCCTCCACCGTCTCCAGCAAGAACGTCTGAGCCGCCCCGGGGAGCCGCGGCACGCCGAGCACGCGGTCGCGCCCGAAGATGCGCCGGTCTGACGCGCTCTGCATGTGGCCGCCGTGCCACTCGAGAGAGAAGCGGAAGGAGAAAGCGCGGTAGGTTGGGGTAGGTGGATCAGGTGCAGGTGCGGGTGGGGGAGAGGGAGAGAAAGAGGATGGGGAGCGCGAGGCTGCTGTGGCGAGGCGGGCGGCTTCGAGGGTTGTGGGTTGGGGGGGGGCATTAGGGTCGGCTATGAAGGGGTTTATTTTGCCGAGGATGCTCCAGCGGCGGCGGGGCGCGGTGGAGTCGGCAGGGGGAGGTGGGGATGGGGCGGTGGAGTGGCGGCGTGTAGGGGAGGGTGGGCGAGGGGCGCCAGAGATGATGCCGTCGAAGCTGAGGAAGTGGTTTGGTGGCGGTGGGTGCGTTTCGTTGCGGATGATTAGGAGGCGACGGCCTGGGGCGGGGAGGCAGGGGGTTGATGAGGGGATGGGGCTGCTGGTGTGGAGGGCGGTGTGTTTCTGGTGCTGGTAGTAGGACCAGATGCGCTTGAGGCGCGAGGAGACGGTGCTGAGGATCTGGGTCTCGAGCTGGGTGGCGTCGTTTTCGAAGCGGCAGATGCGCCAGCAGAGGAGGCGCATGAAGTAGGCGCGGACCATGGGGGACCAGTGCATGAAGAGTTTTTCGAAGGTGGGCTCGGAGAGGAGCCAGTCGAGGCAGACGACTTCTTTGCGGTGGTCGACGACGGTGAGGATGTTCCAGGTCGTGTAGACGAAGGATAGGAGGCGGATTTCGGTCATTTGGTTGTCGCTTTCTAGCATCTTTTGGCAGACTTCGAGCCAGAACCACCAGTCGATGCAGTCGATATGGAATGAGTTCGTGGTGTTGTACCGCAGGTATATCGGAAGAACCTCCTCGAGAAAGTCGCACAAGATGGAACATGCGTTGTGGTTATACAGCGATGTCCTCTTCGTGGCAGCTTTCAAAGAGAGCGCAAATGACTCTGCGAATGTTCGCCGTGCCTCGCTGACGTCCTGTGGCTGTTCCGACAAGAAGTCTCGCACCAGCATAATCAGACGGTTCTCACACATCAGTCGAACTAGATTGCTGGATGGCAGAAGTGGTAGAGCCGCTGCTGATGCATCAGCACCCGCCAGAGAGCCACCAAGTAGCGATATCGGGCCAGCTCCAGCTGCAGCTGCTGGCTTCCTGTTAAACGTTCCATCAAGCACCGTCACAATCTGGGCATGCACAAGCACGAATGCCGGTGCCCGGGCCTTCTCGATAAGTGGTGTGTCAGCAGGTACAAATTCCTCCATGAGAATATGATAATGCTTGCAGAACACGTAAAACAGGTCGCTGTCTCGTCCACACCATCGGCCAGCCCATGCGCCACCCCATGCGATCTTTGCAACCTCCAGAGGCAGCTTTGCAGGTCTTTGTAGCTGGTTGGAAAGCATCTTTGCTGATGTCCAACCCAGCATTTGCAGATTGGGTGGAAATGCGTCGACAATATCGTCGCTCCCACCATTCGGGCTGGTATACCGTCGGGGCAATCCAAATTCATCTGCGACTCTCTTGACCGTTTCCAGTGGTGTTCTCCAGACCCGCACAAGTGCGTCGGCGACTCCAGGGCAAAAGAAGAAGGCATATGCGGTGGCTTTCCCACAAAATGTAACAAGACTTGCTGGGGCATGTCTAAGAGACATTTTCTCCACAATAGTGCTCATCTGGGCATTCAAATTTCGAATAAATGTCGTGCGTACATTATGATAAACCGAATCGGTAACAAATCCAGATGAGCTAGATGAGAAAGATCCAGTAGATTGACTCCTTGCCATATCAGTAGCCGCTGGCTTGTCCCCCAATGGTGCGAATAGGGACGGTGGTAACCGCCATTCTGGCCGGGCCATGATCTCTGCCATGGCCTCGAGAATCACTGGCCTGTCCACTCCTGACATGCCATTCTGCGTGTCAATCATGTCCAGTAATCCTATCCACCACTTATCGAGAACATTGACTCTTCTATCCAGGTGCTCGGGTTCTAGATTTCTAGTCGATGGGTGATCAAGATAGAAATCATTTCGTAGAAATGGCAAGAGAGTCGATCGTACGACCTGAGCCTTTAAAGCACTCGTCTTGGTCTGGAATTTCCGGAAATCAGAGTCCAATGAACAAAAGGCCGGCCAGAGCTCATCTTTCTTCTGTGCTGAGTGCATTGCCAGAGGGGCAAGCTTGCCTTTCAGGCCTCTCGAGTTTGGTCTGCTTGTTGCGGGGGTAGATAGGCCATTGATGTTCAGCGTAGATATTCCTCCCAAGCTGTTGTTGGATGTGTTTGAAAATCGAGAGCTGCCGTCATCAAAGGTGCTGGTCTGAATCTTCTTTGACCGCTTGAGTAGCTGAGTACCCCTTCTCACTAATCCCGCCCCTGGGCTCTCAGATCGGTTCTTCGCTTTAGATAGCCCAGATCGTATCGATAAGGCAGCTATAGATTGTTTCGGGCTTGAGGATGATATAGAGCTTGGAGGTGTGGAATGATCATCAGGGCTGTGGCCCATCAAATCAGACACCAGCTTCTTGCTTGGGGAAGGCGACCTGGAGGACGATCTGGAAGAACTGCTGTCGTCAGATTGTGCTCGCGATTGCGACGCTGTCGACCTCGTTGAGGAAGTTCTTATCGGTATAGGACGAGACTGCGTGGTTCGGTCGGTAGGTGCCTTCCAGGGTAACGATATGGTCCGTTCGGGGCTCCCTCGGACCCTTGACACCCACCCCGACACAGTGGATTTGCGTTTGTCGGCTGCCTGTAGCCCTTGCTGTTGGCTTTTACTTTCTCCATGTTTCGAATGACCCTTCTCAGTAATCGTAGCTTCCGATGATGTCCGGGAGAGCTTGAATGGTTCAACTGGTACCTCAGCGTCAAAGTAGTCGTTGAGTTTGAAGGTGTCGAGGTCGAGACCTGGTAGGAAGGTGAAGCTGGCAGACCGAGGTAATTCTTCGGAATCACGAGTAGATCGGACATGTTTGAATTCGCTGGACTGGCGGGTTGGAAGGTTGGACGAGGAGTGGGAGCGCGGCAAGGCTGAACTGGCAGCGCCTGACAAGACCTCCATATCCGGGGTGACACAAATGGAACCAAAGCGAGCGTGGAGTCTTCAATTGAGCATGTTCGAACGGCGTAGGATGCTATTTTACTAGACCTTGAAGATGAAAAGCTCCTCCGTCCTGCAGAGAAGCGTGGGTTGTGGCGAACAAGAGTGTTCTGAAGCGCCTTGCTTGGACGAGATTGTGCCAGCCTGCCTAGTCAAAGCTATCGGGATGGCTCGTGTTTCAAAAAGGTGACCTGGGTGATTAACGACTAAACGAATGCGGCCGTTGACGTATTATTTAATGCTCGCATCAGTTGATCGCAATAGTCACCAGATAGCCACAAATAAACACCTATGCGAATAATCAAGTCGAACTTTTTTAAAAATCGTGAAGGAAAGAGATTGGGAAAATAGTAACTGGAAAGAGAGGGGAATTAGAGAGGGCTATGTCGGAGGCCCCGGGGATAGCAGATAGTGAGAGGGGGATGGGGTAGATGGATTCATTAAAAAAGGGAACAGGTACAAAACTACATATACATATTTCTTGTGTTTTTAAGACATTTACATGTACTCTTTTCAAGGCGATTTTGATGCACAGTACAGAATTTGTCGTATTTTACTAATAGCAGTACTCTTAATATGAGTATGTTTTGCATGGTCTACATGCTCTACATACAGGATGTGCTGTTCGTTGTTATATATGTACTGTACTGAAGCAGTACTGTACCTCCGTGAGATCCAAACTATTCATGCATCTGTTGATATCTGGTAGTATTAGGGTGGTAGCAGCGTAGTAGCAGGGTATCTGAGTAACACCTACAGGAAGCACAGGAAGCACAAGACAGCACGCACAGCCATGCGGAGGCCTGGTTCGAAATGTCTGATTGCTGCCCAGAGAGGAAATAATCGTAGGGGCTGACCAGCAGTGAGATCGGTTACAGAGGCGATAATGTCAATATGCAAGGACACAACACCATACTGCATACCGGTAGTAGAGTAACCAGGTCAGCCTTGACCGCCTGTAATACCTAGATTGCGAGTGGAAAATTGCCCGTGCTTGACTGTGCTCCGTATGGCTACAGAGACCGGGAGCAAAAGACGTCAAACTCGGTTTCCACGACCAGAGACCAAGTCCAGCTGAAAGATGGCCCATACCTGGCATGGTCGCGCGCGCTAATACGTCTGCCCCCTGGCCCGCTTGGTGGCGTGGTCCTGGTGTTGTCGTTGTCAACGAACATTTTCCCACAGGAGTAAACACACGGCTCCGAGATCTGTTGTCAAAGCCTCAAATCAGTGCTTGGGGCCACGCCCTGAAACCGCATCAATATTGAACTCCACACGACAGACCCCTTTCTCCAGCAGTCAGATTTCAGAACTGAGTCGTCTCATGCCCCTATGTTGTGCGTGCCCGCAAATAGTGAGTTGTGCCGTACTCAGTAAAGTGGATGAGTAAACGTGGACTGGCTTCATATAAAGTAAGCAAGGCGTCGTCATTTTTGATATTACTTTCTGGTAGTCGAACGCAGGAGGAGGGGATGATCGACACTGAGCGAAAAGTGCTGGTGGATTTGTGATGTTCACACCCCTGACACGCTTTCCATATTGATTTTCGTAGGGATTGCGCCCCGCCTGTTGGGAGCTAAGGAGTGGAAGGCAGATTTGCCAATTGATGCGCAGAAAATGGCGCCTTTGCGGCAGTGAATTGGTCGAAATAAACAACCCTGCCTTCAGTTCAGGGTGCCAGAAATGGGTTTCCCCTTGTGGTGATGGTCCGCCTTCGTCAATTTTCTCCCTAACCAAAGAGGCTGTGTTGTCCGTGGATTAGGCACCTCCCCTGCACGCTTTCAATAATATACGCGCGCGCAGGCATAGGTGGCCATCATCATCACGGTGTGTTGATGTGGCTCCATTCTTCACACCAGTGATGACACGCCCTCGCTCAGCTTGTCCCGATTCGCCGGGTAATCATTGAAGCCGTGTCGAGCTTTTTTTTCTCGGTGATTCAAAACCCCATTCTTCGGGAAACACCACGTTGGGATCACCGCGGCAGGAAGCCTTGCTGCGTCATTGTAATATCCGAGTAAATGTGGAGCTCAGAGCGTCTCCATCCGCCGTCGATGGAATTGAGATAAGGAGCTGTGGTACTCGTGCCGCCCCGAAAGTCTGAAGAAGGATGCTGGATAACGGCAGTGTGACAACAAACTATAAATTCAATAAAGGCTTTTTCAACCACTCAGAGATAGAGTTGCTATATTGTGGCATTTTATTAAGTCAGTTGCTCAGAGTTAGGTCGAGAGAAAGAAACTCCCTTATCCATTAGCTTAAATTGCTCGTATCAACATACTTTGGCGACCCCATTACGCACACCCACGCCCCATAGCCCGCCCCTCTTTTAGACACCGCTCCGGATCAATATTGTTCCTATCCCTTATCGCATGGGTCAGTTTAGACAAGGCGCCAGGCGGTCAGTTGAGGTCAAGGTCAACCTCACTACTACCTATTGCCCCACCATATATTTGGTTCGTTATAAGCCGCCATGGACAAACTTCCACCGGAAATACTCAGAGGGATTCTTGGGTCCTTGATTGCTTTGAATCCAAGCTCTAAAAATGATATACTGAAATTCCGCTTGGTGTGCAAGGTCTTCAACGAGTTGCTTCGGGAGGACCTTCTCAAGACCGTTCAGCTAGATTTCTCCCGCCTTGAAAGGAATGGAAAGCCTCTAGACTTGAAATACCTTGCAGGAGCTGCAGATTACTGCGATGCCATCTATGTCGATCTCACGATTATACGTGACGACGGTAAGTCTTTATTTGCCAACTACTACGAATCATACGAGTCGAATGGGCGGTGTCGTGTGTCACATTAATCCGCAGAACATCTTTATATATACTTTTAACTATGCAATACTTCCGGTAGTTGCTGACCTTCGGACTTTAGATGAAATCCTACGCCTCGAAAATGCATTTGGGACCATCGTGGACAAATTTCCCGAGATGAATGACGTCTTTGACTCCCTCCGTCGATACTGTATGGGCCCAGCATCGTTCGATGAAAGCGACTTTAAGAATGCAGTGGCCACAATGCTTGAAACAGCAACTAAAGCAAGCTGCTTTAAACTCAATCTGCCATTCCAATTTGTGGGCCAAGCAAGTCGATCAGGCACCATGCTTTTTGCAACAGCTGCTGAGTGCCTTGCCAACCGCTCAGAAGAGGCAGCTGCTATTGAAACCTTGGTGCTGAGCCACTTGTCCGATACGACCCTACTCGATGTGTACCAGAATCCCATTGATTTGCACAACGCCATCAAGGTATTCAATCCTTTAAAGCACCTTGTCCTCTCTCTTAAGCGCCAAGAAAGCAGCGGCAACAACCAGAATAGGTTTTCAGCAGCTCTTTGGAGGCTTATTACTGAGGCGACCAATTTGGAGAGCCTCTGTATCATTGGCTGGAATAGCAAAAGGACAACTGCAGTCCGTCAGCATGAATTGGGCTTTCAAGGAGATTTGCAGAGTTGGCGAATGCAATCTTTGCCATATCACGATATCAATGAAGGCAGTAACCTCGGCAATCTCCACTATCTAGAACTAAACCGCGTCGATGTTGAGGCAGATTCCCTCCTTAATATGGTTAGGAAATGCGCTTTTTCTCTCAAGGAGCTTTATTTGAACGAAGTCTACCTGAAGGTCAGGAATGGGGATGCCATCCCACTATGGATCGGACTTGGACCTGAAATTTCTAAGCCTCATGGCGCAAAATGGATTGCCGAAGAACTCCAGGGAATGCGGGGCCTGGAATTGTCTATTTTACGTGCAACCGCACTGGGTTATGATGAGTATTCGGCGGGGCCAGATTTTGTCAACCCCGTGCAATTTGATCTTGATGACCCATCTGGAAGAAAGCGCTCATTTGATGATCGCTTCGTCGAGGCGGCACTTGGCCAGAATCCATCTTCATCTACCATATCTAGACCAAAGGCGGAATATGATGTTGACAGCTTCCAACACGGCCACAACACCACCTCGCACTGGAGGAGCAGCATTGATGGTGTCTTTTACAACCACAACGACACAGCACTGGACGAGCTGAAGAAAATACTTTCGGTTGTGGAACGCGGCATGAGCCTGCTGACTGCCGAAATTGATCGGATCAATACCGCCATACGTTTTGAACCTATCGCCACACCTACCGCCACCTAGGTTGTCCCACGCGAGATGAGGCGACTGCGTTTTACACCGGCGCACAAATATCAATGACGGCAAACCATCCCATTAACTATTCTTACGAAAACTGGGAGTGGATTATCGGATGAAGCCTTGGAAAGGAGGCTGGCTGGAAGTGATGAAAAGGGAATCTGTTTAAAAGGCGTTTATCAAATTTGGAATACGTATACCCAGGTTGCTATGAGGCAATAGCCAGCACGTTCCTATAAAAATAGTATCGTTAGAAGGGAATTCAAGATTTTTTTTTTTTTTTGCCTTGGTCTCTGGGAAGTAATCAATCCCGCGTTCGCTTCTACATGGGGTATCGGCATGTGGGATAATGTAACCCAAACATTATAATCCTAGTTACTGTCACATCCACGTAGCCCTGTAACTCTGTCATACAATACGAGGTTTATATGCGCTAAGAAAAGGCTTATAAACATGACATGCTGTGTGTACGATGTCGTTCCGAAGATACCGAGAATTGGGCACCAAAGAGGTTGTAAAATCGTGACACACTATTAGATAAAAGGCCACATATCTCAAGGAGAGCGCGTATAGTAGAATTTAGCAAAAGGCAACGTTGCTGAACAAATACGTGAATGGGGAATGCGTGGTTATTGAATTAACCATAATTCAAAAGGGGTAATCGCGAAGGTTGGAAGCGGAGCGGACAAACCCCCCCACAAGTATCCACCCACTCACCGCACATCAAGCAGCAATGTTCACCCAAGCATGGTATCATTCGTATGAAGATCGTTTTTAACTCCTAACTGCCGAACGCTTCCCCTCACGTGTGTCCCAATGTGCACCAGTTCGTCTCATCTCATGTCAACTATAGCATCAATCGTTCACCAGTGGGAGCTTGGTGGTTGCGGGTAAGACGGACATACAGCCCGAGCTAGAGACATCAACAAACAGTTCTATACAAACCGCACACTTTTGGAGCTTGGACCAAATGATGGAACGCCGCCAATGCGCTTCAACCTCTCGATAAACCATACCATACCAGGAGGCAATGTCAATGGAAAGCCCACGGCGCCGAGCGCCATCTGCGCCGTCGACGACTTATGATATAAAGGGTACCAATGAAGATGATAGAATCGCCGAGGTGTAAGTGGAACCCCTTCACCTTCACCCTGTCCTTGTCCTGTCAGCCTTGTCCCTTTCCAAAAGAATGCGCCCAAGTCCACCTTGCGCCCTCAGCCTCAACGTGCGGTATCCGCACGAATCACCAAATCAATAAACCGCACAGGCGCCCTGCGCATCCCTATTCGGATCAGAATGGCTGACACGGCTGGTTCAATAGCAGGCGAGCGTCAGCCGCCACGAACGGCAACCCAAGCCCCTTACCGGCGTCGACTTCAACCCGCTCCTTGTCGCATGGCACATTGGCAACAAGCCGCAGCTCCGACACTTCTCCGTCTTATAAGTTGACGCAGGACGAAATCGACTTCATCGCGAGGACTGAGACATCGAGCTGGTACGCGCGGGCAGAACCGACAAACGCGTACGAGGGTGACGCGGAGCCAGGAATGGAACCACATCTGCCCCGCAGATCAGATAGCAGCGATAGCTACGGTATGCGACCTTCGACAGCTTCGTCGACGGCGACGACAGGGTGGCGCGCAGTGAATTGGGCGAGTGGGCGAAACAGCTCGAAAACGTCTATGGACACACAAAATGCTGCCAGTTCCAGCCCCAAGAGGTCGACGTTCGCGAGATCAGATCTGCCGAGGAAGTCATCGCTGGGTTACGGCTATAATGAATCGAGTAATGGGGATGGAAATGTACAAAAGATGGGAACGGGGGGGTTATTACGACCACAGAAGTTACGACCACAGCGGTTGAATATTTTCGACGCTTTCGATAATACTACAGATTACTATTCCGAATCGTCATTACGACGTTTGCCAGAGGAAATAATATCACTGATAGTCGCGGAACTCAGGACCGTGCATCTGGATGCGGTCGAGAAGAAGAGGACATGCCCAACTTGCTATATGCGAGATGTATGCAGCCTCACGCTCGCAAACCGCCAATTTATGGGACCCGCAAAGAAAGTGATGTACGAGACCATCATACTCACAGGATCGGACTCTATGGGCCACATCAAAAAGCGGTTCAGAATAAAGTTTGGAACACGGCTGAAACTCCTGCGGAGGACATTGCGGGCGAACCCTGGACTGGCAGAATTGGTGAAGACGATACGAGTACCCTCCCACATGGAGGCAGGTGCGGGGAGCTCGAAGAAAGATCAGCTGCTATACGATGATATTGTTGCATCGATTGTTATGGCTTGCCCAAACCTCGAAAGGCTTGTTGGGTTTTATCCCCATTATGATTATGATTCCTCACGCATCTCTCATGCACTGAGCACTAGAACGAGGCTCGCCGAGCAACTTTGGAATATTGACGGACAACCGTCATTCCAGACTTCATACGCCAGGTCGGTTGGTGGATACGGGGTTCCACTGTCTGATCAAGCTCAGGCGTTTATATCCCACCATTCCGGATGGGACTTCCTTCGTACCTTGGCAATACACTGTAGGCCGACCAGTGCCTTTGATGCTTCGGTGCTCGAACCACTTTGGAGCCATCTTCCCTCTCTCCGTCATCTGGCGCTCTCTTCCTTATCACCTCCACCAGATTTTATCATGCATCTCCCACCGCTAGCCTCACTCCACCTCTCAATCATCTCAACCGCTACTGCTCAAACTCTCATCGACATAACGAGAGCTCCACTCACCGCCACGCTCTCATCTCTAACACTATCCTTACTTCCACCCGACGTTATGTCCATTGTGGCCATTGGACGGATCCTCTCATCTCTACCCTCACTCGCCCAAGTCTCCTTCTTTTCACCAACACCACTTGTTCTCCCTGCGGGGGCAACCGTGTTTCTACATCCTTACATCGCGTCACCCAGGTTAAAGTTCCTACACTGGGATATACCATCTTCACCCCAAACCTCTGAGGTGAACCGAAACGACGCAAACTATATCCTCGCTAAAGCCATTGATGCCGGCGGATTCCCACAATTGCGAAGGCTGAGAGCCCCGAGAGATTATGATGGGATCTTACAACGCACCTGTCGGCCGAGTAGGGGTTTCGATACTCCGTTGGTAGCCCCGTCTTTCAATGGGAATGGAAGGAACGGACAGATACCCACAGGACGGAGGAAAGGCTCAGAGACTTCAATGTCAAGCAGCACAAGCGGTGCCAGTGGGCACGCAGCAAACGGGGACTCCTCATCCGGACCAACCTTAGGACTGCGAGAGGCTCGACAAGCAGCCCAAGCAAGAATCGATCTCGCAAAGCTGAAGCCGCGATGGAAGATAGCCTGCGAAGACTGGTCGACCCCCGGCCAAGTCCGCGTCACAGCCCGCTTCGATGCTGGAGGATTCGTAGGGACGATCGGGTCGCGGGTCACGTACTGGCTTGAGGAAGATGGGATTGAAGGGCTTGACGGATTGATTCATGGGAGGTCGTCGTATGAGGAGTGTAATGGGAGTTGGAATGCGAGACAGGATGAGAAGAAGGGGTGGGGTAGTGCGGGGCCGGGGGCGGAATGGCATACGCCGAGGGAGAAGGGGTGGAAAGTTGAGAGCTTGGATAGGCTTTTTTGAAAAAGGGGGGGGGGGGTTAACTGTTTACCTCTTACCCTGTACCGACTACCCTTTACCTATTACCCATTACTCTTTACCAACTACCCTTTATCCATTACCCATTACCCACTTTTTATCGAGGGCATTTGATAATGACTAAGCCTTGTTGTTGGTGGCGCCTAATATGGGGAACCAACAGAAGCTAAAGTAGCCAGTGGTTGCAGGGGGGGGTGGCCAAAGGTTGACCAGGGGGTGATCACCAAGCCAAAAACCGAAAACCAAAAACAGTTTTTGGGCTGCATGTCCCAAGCTTGGGTGGGCTCACCGAATACCAAAAACCGAAAACCGAAACGAAGACAATACCCCACCCAAGCTTGGGACATTCGACCAAAAACGACATTTGGTGCTTGACTTCGGGAGAGTCACGTCTGCCATTGCATTGTTGGCTGAAGAATACTTCGGACTGGGATGAAGCTACTTTCGACTTGGATGAAGCTACTTTCGACTTGGATGAAAGTACTTATGTCTTTGTTACTGAAGCCTCTTCTGACGTGAATAATCACCACAATGAAGGCCTGTTTCAAATACTCGACATTGGTCTTTGTTACAACACCCATTCACCATTGTCTCAATAAGTCAATTCAGACTCGACGTCAGTATCTGATATGAAGGGGTCTTTGTTAAACTAGCTGTTTACCGTAACTGAAAATATATAAATATCAGAGTAAATTCACATCTATAATTTGATTTCTCGCTACAATTTGACTACGAATAATAGAGCCTACTACACCCCGCCATCTATGCTTCCTAAATTTCCACACAAGTCCCCTACACGATCTGCCAACTCAGAAAACCCGAGTTCAACTTAATTTCTCTCTACAATTTGACTACAACCAATAGAGTCTACTACACCCCGCTGCCTGTTCTTCCTAGACTTTCAGCAAACCCCCCACACTAGCTGCCACCTCCATTGACCGCGTTCTGCTCGATCTTTCACAATGTGTGAACAAATCACCCTCACCTTCAATTGCGGTTGTAGAAAACCGAGTACAATCAGAACATGCGGATACGCGGGACAAAAGGGACACAGGGTCTTCGATACCGGTAAGAGGAAAACTCAAGCGCGACTATGTGATGAGTGTTATATCGCAAGTCGATACGGATTCAGTGGGTGTGAAGCTTGGGGAGAAGATGAGGAAGAAGATGAGAAGGAAGACGAGAAGGAAGACGAGGAAGAAGAGGAAGAAGAGGAGGAGGGGGATGAGGAAGAAGAAGAAGAAGAGGACGAGGAAGAAGAAGACAAGGAAGAAGAATACAAGAAAGAAGAATACAAGAAAGAGGGATGGCGGCACAAAATTTGCACGGTATGTCTGGCCATTGGTGGAGAACCATGGAACTGCTGCTGAGGATATAAGGTGCAATGCCACCATATTTTGACTGGCGTGAGATACAGCAGACGAAAGACAGGTTTCGAATGGAAATGGACTTGAAAGCTATGAGGTGAGAAAAGCAAGGTGTGGGATAGAGCGACTTCGAGACTAATGACAATAGACCGTGGATATGGAAATGCAACAAATACAAGCAAACATCAGCAAACCTGAGCTACGATATTGTTTATTCTTTGAGCGGAAAACGAATTGCACAGTATAATTGTCTTGTAGGTGAGTGTCGAGGTTGTCATGTCCTTCCTTCCGTGCTTACTCATCCAAACTTGGGACCGCCCTTGGCATAAGTGGAGCCAACCGCACCACCTTCGGATCCACATGCCCGCTACATGTCCCGCCTTCATCCCACCAAGATCACACTACCGACTTCATGCCGACCTATTTCTCGAGTCATTGAATAGAGCCAATCCCAAGAAAGATACAGATCCTGCTCTCAACCCGCAGTTTATTCCAGGGCTCAGCTTGAGTATTAGCCCGAGAAGTTTGCTGACGACATTGGCACGCGGACTATGCTATAAACAGTCAACCATTAGCGTCAATAATGCGCCAACCTAAGCTATAATGTTCTTAGAACCTTGACTACTCTATGCGTTGGTAGAAGCGCGGATCGGAAATGGATGATCAAAGGGAAGTGTCGGAAAGTGGCCAGGCCGGCCAGGGCTCCTCCAGCGATGGGCCGGCCCTCACGGGGTCTGGAAGGGCCATCCAGGCTTGCGACAGATGTCGGATGAAAAAAGTCCGATGCGATGGAATTGTTCCTACTTGCGGGAGGTGTCAGGCGGCGGGATTGGAGTGCTTGACTATGGTTAAATTGACCAGGAAGAGCTACCCGAGAAGCTATACGGAGTCCATTGAGGAGCGTCTCCGGATCGTGGAGGGAGAAGCTCAGAAAATGAGGGCTGAGAGTGCTGCAAAGGACACCAAAATCCAGGAGTTGGAATTAGCCATGCGAAGCAGGTCGGTGTCTCATGTGCAGTCTCATGCGCAGTCGCCGAAAAACCAAGATCACACACCACGTGCTCTGGGCTTGACCAGCTCTGGACGGCGAGATAATAGAGCAAAGCCAAGAGCCATCACCGTGGACGACTCGATATGTCGTGAAGTTGGACGGATGAACTCGGACAGGGGCGGCGTTGGGAGATATATTGGTTCGTCCTCGGGAATATTCTTTGTTGGTATGGCCGAGCAAAGATTTTCAACTCTCAAAAGCAACATCCAGTGGAAAATCGGCCACGACCTACTGAAAGTGGAAACCGATGACCATAGTGTCGAGTACAAAGTTTATCCGACCCAGCTAAGGAAAGATTTCCTTCAGGAATTACCGCCTTATGAGACAGCAAAAAGATGCTGCGAGGCTTGGTTCGAGTTTTGGAGATACATCTTTCCAATATTACATCGGCCGACTTTCATGGGAAATCTCGAACTTATGTACTTCAAGCGACAAACTTCACCAGATGTAGATATCCCTGCAGAGATATTTGGCATATTATATATGATACTGGCCCTTGGGAGCCGCCAAATCCAACTCACCAGCGGCAGTACTGATGATGGGCCCCATGTCCGGAGCAGCGGCGATGATACGATTTACTTTGAGAAAGCGATGAGCTACTATGACGCTGTTATAAAACTGGGGACACTTCGAACTGTGCAGTTCTTGGAACTCCAGGCCCTGTGGTACGTTTTTACTGGCAAGAGAAGCTTGGCCCTCCAGACCACCGGAAGCGTTGTCAAGCTATCATTAGAGCTTGGTCTCCACCGATACTCGAGGAGGTTCGATTTTAATCCCGTTACAACTGAGATCCGCAAGAGGATGTTTTGGGTCTGTTATATACTTGACAGGTATGTTCTGATATATCGCTCTTTTAATCGTTGCTCTAATATCTATTAGCTTTCTATCAGCCATAGCCGGATCACCAAAATCCCTTCGCGACCAAGACATTGATGCAGACGGCCCGTCAGAAGTTGATGACGATCTTGTCTCAGCAGAAGGCTACGTTGCAGCGCTGCCTGGAGAGCCAACCGGCATGATGGCTTTTGTGGCATTGGTCAAAGTAGCCCGGATATTGTCTCAAACCCTAGAAACACTCTATACAACAACGAACCGAGCAGGAACACCGGCGAAGATTAGGTCCCTTGATCGCCTTTTGGATCAATGGGCAAACATACTCCCAGACCATCTCCAAGTTAGCTTCGCCAATATGGCCTTGATGTCGCCGGAAGAAGCCCTCGCAGACCTTGGACAAGGTGCGCCAGAAGTTGTGTTCATACAGCTCGTGTATTTATATGCACGATTGGTGATTCATCGGCCTGCCCTCTCGTTTAAACCACAAACGGATCAGAGTCAAGCGTCTCTATTGAAGTGTATGGAAGTTAATATCCAAACTCTCCTGTTGCTCTCGCACTTCAAGCAATACATCCTAATATTTGACATCAACCCAGGAGCGCATGTATACACCGTTTGGCAATGCGGGTTAATGTTAATGTATGGCCTGTTAGAGCTCAGAGACGCAAAGGAGAAGCACGGGACGACAGGAACAACTAAATTCGAGCTTGCGGCAAGACAATCTACTCACACTTGTCTTGAACTCCTCGAGCATATGGTGTCCTGTGGTAGAGATGGGGAGAGGGTGAGGGCACAAAATATACGGGATATTCTCACCGCCACCGCTCCGTTGCTGCAGCCGGCATCAACCCCAGAGCCGAGCAGCAGCACTGGCGGAGTCGAGGGTGGGAGCAATGTTAGCTCCGCATACGCAACAGCACCACAACTCTCCAGCGGCAACCAACAGCACCCGAGTACTCCCTTCTCAAAACTACTTAGCTTCAAGGACAACCTATTAGGTTCCGGAAGCCCACTCACCTCCCAAACACTAAACCACCCCAGCGGATTCACCTCATCAAATATGCTACAATCGGATCCTGAAACGCCATCCCAGCCGACGTTAAATCAAAATGTCTGCCTCGATTTCAGCAACGACCTTATACACCCTTATTACCGCTTTGGAATTGCAGATAATCCCATGTTTCTCCCGAATAGTCCGCGTCATAGAGGGACGCCGGCGAGTGCTACGGCGCCGAGGGATATTTGGGATGATCCTGTTTTTGCGTACTCGGGGAGCCCGCCGGTTGAACCTTATGGCCAGGCGGCTGGGGGTGCGGGGCGGAGTGATCTTACTGATGATGGTCCGGATCCGAAAAGAACGAGATTTGAAAATACTTCATGATGTGGTTTACGGGGATAGATGTATAACTTTGAGGATCGGTACCTCCGGTTGGGACAGGATTTGGGGCAATCGATAGATGGCGTCATGCCCAGATATTGTGACTACGAAATCAGGGCGACCAACACAGTTTGCACCGACATATTCAAATGTGAGAAAAATGTTGATATAAAGAGAGGAAATGGCACACAAAAAGCAAAAGGGCTCAATGAATGGCGTATATTTGTGTTTCAACTTCAGTTCTCCGATTTCTTATTTTCTGGCGAAGGCGTTAAACCCACGATATAATGAGAGAACGGAACGGTTTAGTTCTGTTGTAAACCATAAAGTAAGGGTATAAAGTGGATCGATACAGATAATTGACCAAGTGGTGTCTTTTGTGAAGGGTGGAATTTTGCTGTGATGAAATCATATTGCAGAAATTCATTGGGAATCGTTTTCTTGACCTTGCATATGTCTTGTTGTTTCTGAATTCACATTTGGTTCATTTCACAGTACGACATAACCTCTACATACTCTTTAGTCGAGAAGTGAACCAACTAAATAATTGTAAGCGGCTAGATAGTCGTGGCATCTCCTCGTGGAGTATCTGACCACATCAAAAAAGCATCTTAGATCCCTCCTTCTGGCTGGAAACTAGGGATATAAGGACCACGCAGCTCCTGGACTTCCTGATTCGTTTATTTCTTTTCTCGGAAGGTTTTGGCTCTGAGAGTTTTCACTTCACCAACCGGACATACAACCTGTCTCTCCAAACAACTCGCTTCATATACCGTACTTGCTTCCATCAACCCTCGGAAGCTTTTCCTCTTCTATCTACCTCTCGTCAAACTTCCTCAGTCGTCCTCGCATTACCTTTACTGGTCGTACCTGCGACGGGGTTCCATCAAACACAAACAAATCGAGAGCTGAAGAATACCAAACGAAAACCATATCAAGTCAGCCTACTTCAAACTCAGATACTGTCGGACACCCTCACCAGAATAGCACGCCAAATCTACGACATCTACTTCACCTCACTTTGCTCATATCCGGATATTACTTCATTCCACTCTTATTCGGACTCCAACTAACTATTCATTGTCGACTCCAAGGAATCAAAGATGGCAATCCTCTCCATTCTTCCCAAAATCTCCGTCACAGTTCATAATGCGCAAGGACAACTACCAGAATATGCCGATGATGAACCAGATGCTGTTAAAAAGCAGAATTCGCCCTTTTCCGTGGTAGTTTCGAACTACGTCGAGGTTCCATCAGATGGTGGTCCATTCTGGCTGAAGTTTCGTGTCGAGGCACCTTACACGCATAGGCCTAATCGCATCATTTTCGCATTCGAGGACCCCGCTGGTTATCTCGTACAAATGAGCTGTGGGCCCCATGATTTGGTGAATGCGGAACCATGGGAAAGACTAATGGATGGATATTACGATTACGCCGACGAAGAAGCACTGTTTAGGAGCTTTCAGTTCACTAAGTTGAACATACTTCCAGGGGACGGCGAGAGCGATGATATATCCGAAATGGACAGAAAGAGGATGGCAAAACTTGGAATGCTAGAGGTCAGGGTTTTACTAGGAACATGGCAACACTCAGAAGGCTCAGAGATGGGAACAGCTGGTGAGTCTATAAAACACCTCCCAGTAATGGCAAGCCAAAAAAAACACCCGAAGTGCTAAATAATGCCTTAGACATTTCTGAATCCATCGACCATGCCGCTTTTACTGCAAATATCGCAACTGAAAAAGTTTCCGAAAGAAAAAGCCTATCACTAGGCATGACGTTAGTAACATTAGTCTCGGGGGGGACATCTATGCTAATTGTTCAACACAGATACAACAACGAAGTCGTGGATGCTAATGAGATTCCCGAGCCTGCTGATTTTATTTATCTCAACGGATGGTGGGATCCAGTTGCTATATTTCGATTTAAATACCGATCAAGAGGTACTCTCGAATTCTTAAATTCATCATTTAACACGAAGCTAATGAGACATGTGCAGCCGATCTCCAGAAGTTGCTATTGGTTGAGAAGTCTCCCGAACTTGAGGAGCTCCCTAGGGAGAAACTATTGCCAACACTACCGACCACCCCATTGCCCTCATGCGCGCCATCCCTGACCCCAGCTTCGAAGGCCTTTGAAGACCTCACATTTTCTGAAGTTCGAGACCTCGCGAGAAAGCAGTATATGGGCTTTGATAAGGTGGGTGGAGATGAGATGGAGACGCTGGCAAAGCAGAAGCACGCCGAGCAAATGGAATATGCGAACGATGAAGTAACTAGGTTATTCTTTGATGAACTCACATTTGCTCAAGTTCGGAACCTCGCCAAAAAGCAGCATAAAAGCTTCGAAGAGTTGAATACAGATGAGATTGAGAAGCTGGCCAGACAGAAACATTCTGAGTCAATCGTATGTGCACTCTCTTGAGGTGCCTCTCTATTACCTTCATTGAGATAAGTAACTAACGCGGAGATCAGGTATCACCCCAGGCGCTCATTTCAGGAGCAGCGGATGAAAGAAATGGCCAAGGGAAGAGAAAGGCGCCTATCAAGGCTGAAGATGCAGATGGGGCCGCCATTTCCGTATTGGCGAAGAAGAGAAAGTAAAACGGCAACAGTTGCTACGGACACAGAAAGTCAAGGAGATAAAAAGCTTGAGCTGCACGTCCCAATGACGGGTGTAGACTGCTGGTCAGAGTTGAAGATTTCAATGGCTGGTGCTAACTATTCAGACTTCTTTTTTGTTCTCTGCATTCGTTGAAATTCGAATTGATGTGCCATAGCATATCCCAATCAAAATCAGGGGGTCTGCCTTTCGTCATCACCTTCTCATTCAAGGTTACATTGTTACTGCACTCCAACTACAGAACCACAGCGTCCTTTCATGATTATACCCAGAAACATTACTACGAGGAGTTAATTGGGCGGAGGATATTTTTTTTTCATTTTGCAAAGCATGGCTTGGAAGGGGGAAATGGGCGCGGATCGGTATCTCAAATTCCCGAAATCAAAAAGGGAGACGGGTCAACAGCCATTGCTATAAAATATGCGAATGGGACGATGGACGGATGGACGGATGGACATAGCATTTTGAAGTCAATCGAGCAATAATATTTCCAAATATCAATGCATTGTGACCGCTAATCCCCAAAATATCTTCTCGTGTACATGTACCCACAAGCATTGCCAACAAGAGGAACATAAAGCTTGTCCTTTTCCTTACTTGTTCGTAGCTTATATCCCTACTCCAATCTATGTTTTATCCACAAGGCGCCCTGTCACCGCGCCTTCTACTCCTTCCATGTATGTACCCATGGTCATCTCTTCCCTCAATCGCCCACTTTCGGCCACACCAGGCCCGGCTTGTTTGTTTTGCACATGATTGCACCGTTTACCTATCCTTCTTTGGCAGGGTCTCGGTGGACTGTGTAGCAGCGTACTTGTCGCTGAGCTCATTGTACTCCCGAGTAAGACCGGCACACTGCTTCTTCAGGTTCTCGAGGTCCTGATCTTTCTGGGCGAGCTTCCTCTTCAGGTTTCCGATCTCGTTGATACCGCCAGCCTCCTCGAGCTTCTGGGCGTCCTTGCCGCTGGCCTTTGCGTCACCTTGGTATTGCTTGAGCTTGGTCTCGAGTCTTAGGGTCTCCATGATCTGCAGATGTGTTAGAGAGGTATTGGGAGGTTTGGTGCAAGAGGGGTACTTACCATCAGGTATGTGCGGTTGAGAATCAGAGACAGGAACAGCGTGAAGCCGCAGAGGTACATGTTACGCTGAGAGTAAAACTTGCGGGCCTGAACTTCCATGCGCTCATGTCCGAGAACAGCTCTACTAACTGTGGTTAGTACTATACCTGTAATATGGATATAAGGACACATACCCAGTTTGCGATTGCTCACTTGCCAGGGCGAGTTCAACTTGGACTCGGTACACACGGTTTACCTGGGATAGTCAGTACCAAGTTCTTCCTTGTGGCATCAATGTTTTGGGAACATACACTGTCTAAGAACAGGATAAGGATGAAGATAAACGTTATCTTCAGACCGTATTGTATCTTGGCTATGACAGGACTTTCTTCGAGGGTATTAGTATTGGCCTGGGAGGTTTTCGAGGATCTGGAGCACACGAACCGGAAATGAAAGTGTAGAGCTGTTTGTTGGTTAGCAGCTGGCAGTACTGGGGGTGTTATGGTGGTATCTTACCTTGAGCCTCCAGTTGAATGGGAGGGGCACGATGAGAAGGACAAAAAGCCCCATCTCCGCTACAAGTAGCATGAAGACCTGCAGTATCATTAGCAAGGCAAATCATGGATCCAGGACGCGCGATAGACTAACGAGACTGTAGTAGAGCGTCATCTTGGAGGTTGTTGAAGCTTGACAATATTGTATGTGTTCCGTTTCTGGAGAGGTTATAGAGTCAATGCTGTAATGAGAGTATGGCAGAGGATCGCGTAGTAGCTATTCGCCAAGGGAGAGTCTTACTACTGCAAAAGATCAGTTAGTGAGTGTATTGTAGAGCTTCACGAGCAGTAAAATACCTTTGGACTTTGCAGGTGCAGTTGTTGGGGAATATTTGAAAGTTGTCGTGTGTTCTTTGGGGACGTCAACTCCAACTTGGCAACTTGCAAGGCAACGTCATTCGCTTGCGACAAGAAGCTTTGACCCCACACTGTCTATCCAAGGCAGTGGCAGGGTTAAAATTTCACGTGCAAAAAGATCACGTGAACCAGATTAGTCAACACGAACTAATCGCATAACACGTGAGTAGCGCCCAATCGCAGATTGCGCCACAATTCCGATAAGGCCATTGAAATTCATTCCGCATTCAGGAGCGATCGTTCTTTGAACCCATTACCACTGCCATTTTCTCGTGGCTCTTTCCTCACTCACCTCACAACCGCCTCGAAAGATACCTGGCTCTCTGTCTGGCCATTGCATTGCAACAGTTACCTGCGCCGTTGATGGGATTCTAGAGGATTGCGAAAATGGCTCAGCCCTCTACCCCCGCCAGCAGCAACGTGGGCGTATTTGGCTCGGCGATCTACTCAGGTGCCGGCAGTCATGCACCCCTCGGTCTCACTCCAGGTTCAGCTGCTTCCTCGACCAATACCTTCCTCATGCCGAATTCACCAGTCAAACCGGCCGCAAAGGACAATTACCGACCAAAAGTGGTTCGGACTCTTGGCCAGAGACCTGCCTGCTTGGTGAATGCGACGGTGACCTACTGTGGTGGGAACAACATATATGCGTTTGGTGGATTCGATGCCTATACGGACGAAGTCTACAATCATGTCTTAAAACTGGACATGGTCAGCCATCAATGGAGCTTGGGTGCGTTCTCCCCACCATATTCTGGAAGACATTTTTTGTACCCACCAGGGTGTCTCGGATCATTGGACAAAAATGTGATATATGATACTAATAGACAACCACAGTTGACAACTATGGCGACATTCCAGGTGTTAGAATGGGTATGTATTGATACTGTAGAATGCGTATAAAACTCGTCCTAACGATAAACAGGGCATACTGCCACCCTCTATCAAGGGGACAAGCTCCTCATCTTCGGTGGTGAGAATGAGCACCGAACTTATCTCTCCGACCTCATTATATTCGACCTGAAGACTGCGCACTGGACACAGCCTGCCGTGACCGGCCCGATTCCAAAAGGAAGAGCCAGACACGCTGCCGTGCTCCACGAAGACAAACTTTTCATAGTTGGCGGAATCACTGGGCACAACAATTATGTCTTGGACGACATTTGCTATCTCGACCTCAAGACATTCACCTGGTCGCGAGCATGGCGATTTGTTGGTCGCTTCGATCATCAAGCATTTATCTGGGGTGATAGGATGTGGGTATTTGGAGGCCTCAGCGAAGATGCCGAAAAGGTGGGAGACATCTACTGGCTTGACCTCAAAGGCACTCCCGCTTTCGATTCCCCTCCCGCCTACGATACTTGGGACCGCAGAGTTTCCCGCCAAGGATCTACTCGCCAGAGTGCAGCATCGAGCCCAGCACCTGTTGGAAGCACGGGCTATGCGGCAAATTCGAGCAGCGCGCAGGTTAACCCCGCTTCATTCCAACTGAACACGTCGCCGCCAGCAGCTCCCGGCGCAGTCTCGTCCCTCAAGTTCGTTTCAGGACCTAATATTCCAGCTCAAGGATCTGGCATGCACTTCCACGTGTTTACTTCAGGAAATCTCCTTGATTTCGTCACGCCGGCTGTTACCATCGCCCCTGCCGATTGCTCGCTGTCCTCCCTGGACCTGGATACCCTGCGCTGGCAGAAACTTGCTGAAGGCCGCGAGATCTTCAGGAGCGGTTACCGCTGGCATTACTGCACGATGAACGAAGACGGGACCAAAGCCTGGCTCCTAGGCTGCCCGACTGACCCAGCCGCCACTGATCTTGGCCCGAACGGCTTCGAGGAATACCTCAGCGACATCATGGAAATCGACCTCCGCAAATACGGACTCCTTGGGAACGACCTCGCCAAAGAGAACCGAGCCGATGTCAGAACTCCATTTACGTCACTCTCAGGCCACTCTGGCCGAAGCACCCCGCAGCCTTCCCGTGGCCTCGGTGCTGACTTGGCGATTCTGTTCAACGTTCCCCCTGAGAGTGGGAGCGGCACAGACTTCATCGTCACCGCCTCGCGCGAAGACGACGACTGGGACGACGACGCAGCCATGTCCTCCGCCGGCTCGCCCTCCGGCTCTATCCTCGTCCAAAACTGGCTCGCCCCCGACGCCTCAACCTCCCAACCCATCCACGTCCACAAACTAATCCTCCAAGCTCGCTGGCCCCATTTCGCACGCCTCTACAACGCCCAGATGGCCGAGTTCCACACCAAGAAAATGCACATCCCCGAGCCCTACCCCGTCGTCAAGGCGTTCCTCTACTACCTCTACACGGATAGCATCCACATGGACGACGTCCCCGAACTCAACGACGTCGCGGGCCTCCTTGTCCTCTCGAACATCTACAACATCCCCCACCTCCGCTTGCTGTGCGTCAACCGCCTCTCCAAGGAAATGGACGTCGAGCACGCATGCATCACCTGGCACAGCGCTGGCGTTGCGAACGAGGAGTGGCTCCGCAAGCGCGCGGCGAATTACTGTCTCCTCCACTGGGGCCGCGTGGTGCGCACGCAGGGCTTCTTGAAGTTGCCACGCATGGCGCTAGTGGATCTGAGTCAGGAGATTGATATGGAAGGTCGCGTGGTGGGGGGTGAGGAGCTGGAGGTTGTGGGTGGCCTCGGGGGAGGAAGGTTTGGGGTGGGAGGGGCGTCGGCGAGGAAGTTTAGTGCGGGGAGTAGCGCGACGCAGATGCAGAGTGGGGAGGAGGGGGAGGAGGATGATGAGGAGATGGGGGTTTCGTGAGGGAGGCGCTTTCTGTGGTGAGGGGGTTGGGGTTGGCTTTGCTGGCTACTTCACCCTTTATTTTTGCTCATCCCGTTGGGGGGTATATTAGGAGGAGTATATTACGAGGGACGACGACGACGGGATGACGGTTCATCGGCGGCGTTTATTATCTTGCTGCTTGGGGAACGGGGATATTTGTTATGTTTATGTTTTCCGTGTTTGGCATTGGCTTGGGGTTAGACTTTGCTTTGGGAAAAGGGGATTCGCTTTATTTGCTGGTGGCGTTAGATATGAGTAGATGCATCATGATATGATGATAATACGATGCGTTCTAGAGTACTTGCACATAGGGATATGGTTTGCTCAGTCAATACAATGCTTTTCTGGCAATTATTGATATTGGTCAGTGAGGCTGGTCGGTCGCTCTTTCCTTGCCGTCCTACCTTAGAAGCATGCCATTCCTTCCTCACCGTCTTGAATTAGACGTTAGCTGTTCCTTCCTCACCGTCTTAGACTTGAAAGTTGGCTGCTCTTTCCCTATCACCTTTGATCTTTGATCTTGGTCGCTCTTTCTTCACCGTCCTGGAATTTGACCGCTCCTTCCTTACCGCCTTAAGCGGGACGCTCCTTCCTCACCGTCTTGAATTAGAGCTTAGCTGTTCCTTCCTCACCGTCTTGGACTTGGACCTTGGCTGCTCTTTCCTCATCATCTTAGAACTTGTAAGTCAGCCGCTCCTTCCCCTCATATTAGATCTTGGATGTTAGTTGCTCATTCCTCACCTCTTGGACCTTAGACCTTGGCTGTTTTTTCCTCATCATCTTAGATCTTATTCGCTCTTTCCTCACCGTCTTGGATCTTAGAACTTGGCTGCTCTTCCCTCACCGAGCTTAGGTGCTCCTTCCTCACCGTCTTGGACATAGGAGTTAGCTGTACCTTCCTTGCCGTCTTGGATTTATGGCTGCTCTTTCCCAATCATCTTCGATCTTGGAAGTTAGTCGTTCTTTCCTCGCCGTTTTCAGACTTAGACCTTGGCTGTTCCTTCCCAATCATCTTGATCCTGGAACTGGACCGCTCTTTCCTCACCATCTCGTATCTCAGGCCTTGGCTGCTCTTTCCTCACCGAAGCTGGCTGCTGATCGCTCCTTCCTCACCCTCTCGGGCTTTGGAAGTTGGTCGCTCTTTCCTCACTATCTGAGAACTTGGTCCTTGGCTGTTCCTCCTTTACTAGCTTGAATCTCGGTCCTTACCATCTGAGAACTTGCTCCTTGGCTACCCCTTCCTTACCAACTTGACTCTCAGACCTTCCCTTCTCTCATAATCTTACACCTTAGCCCTCCAATCCTCACCGCCCTATATCTTGGCCCTTTCCACGCCCAGCCCTTCAAATCCCTTATTCTCAAAACGTGCCCCCCTCTGCTTTCAAATCCCCTCCCCTCCTGGCTCTTGGCCCGTCATCCGCCCAGCCCTCCCCCCTCCGCCCAGCCCAGCCCACCCCCCCAGCGCCCATCCCTCCCCTCAACAACCACGGATTTATAATCCCGCCGCCCTACCACGCCGACACCAATCACTGCCGGCCCTTGGCACATACCCATCCCCCTTGGCAAACCAACTCCCCCCCTTCCCTTCCTCCAATCCACCCACCAGCCACCAACAGCCACACCCCTACCCCTTCCCAGCACATCCGCCAAGCCGAGCCTGACAGCCGAAGTCCACTGGTCTTCCAGAAGAACGCTAGAAGGCTTACTAGCGCTAGTCTTTGGTAGGCTTGGCGCCGGCGGTGGAGGGGTGATTGGGTTATGTAAAGTGGGTGGGGGGCGAAGGGGAGAGGAGAGTGGGTGGAGTGGGGGGGAGAGGAGGGAGGTAGGTGGAAGTACCGCGAGGTACCACTTTGTTGTTGCGCGTGGATGCGACGCTGCTGCTAGTTGGTAGTTGGTGGTGTTGCCAGGCTGGTGCTTGCGATGCGAGAGGTGAGCTTGCTTGCTGGACTGGACTGGACTTGGACTGCCTGGCTGTACCTTGCTCAGCTGTGGTCGGTGAGTGGCGTAGGGGTTCGGCGAGGGCGGTGGTATTGTTTTGGACGACCGGCGAGACGTCGGCGCGGCGATGGGATTACTGATCTCCCCATTCTCCCATCTCCTGTTCTCCGTCCTCCATTACGCCCAATTCCGCCCTCCCCGTCCCATCGCATCCCACCGGAGCCCATCCATCCTCCACCGCCCTACCTCACCGTCGCCGCCGCACCCGACAAACCACCCACCCACCAAGCAACACACCAGCCGCCCGCGTGCTAAACGTCGTCTGTCCCACTCTCAACTCTGGTAAATGAGCGCCGTCGTGCATACGCATCAGTAGTAGCAGTAGTATTAGTAGTAGTGGTAGTAGTTAGCCCAGTCTTAGCACTCGACTACAGGGCTTTGCATGTCTGTGTCCGTTAACTCGCGCAGTTGGCCCGCGCCACGGGAATCCACATCCACTCTGTTATGCACGGAATGTGTGATGTGGGCAGCGGTGGGCGGTGGTGGGCGGTGACGGACTTTACCGGGCCGGTTTTTGATGGGTAGGCGGCGGCGGTTGTTTGCTTGGTCCCACTGTGGTTTGGAGTACTCCTGGCTTTAGATGTTTATGTACTCTACTTCCTCAACTATACTATAGTTATAGTAGCCGACGACGGATACAGTATCCATAATGCACGCCGACCCAGCGCCCAGCACAATTTACGTCCCTACGAAACCCACCTTTCCACCAAAGCCACAGCAACCATTACCCGTCCCCCCCCCCCCAAGCGGGCCTGCTCGCGTGCGTCAACGCATCCAAAAATTTCCGGATGGGGAAATTCGTTCAACTCCAGCCGGGTGGGGGTGCACACCACACCACATCACGTACGACGTTGTGATCGGCCCCATGGGTTAATTGGGCGGGCGCGGACAGGGGTAAGGCACGCAGGGCGAACACTTGGCGGGAAAGTTATGGGAGATGAGATGAGGTGAGTTGAAGGGCGCGCGCGGCGCGTGGTGTGTTAGAGACGGGGGGGTAGGGTTTTCGGATTAGGGCTTCCCCCCCTTGCCCATTTCTCCGCGGCGTGGGATAGAGAGAGTGGGAGGAGAGAGAGAGACCGGCAGATACAGCGGCAGCAGCGGCGGCGGCGGCGTGGATTGCGACCCAAGGATACAGCTCGAGACGCCGTTTCGGGCGTGCCGTGACTTGACTTGTCTCCAGAGCCTGACGACGCGCATGCGCCGGTCTTTTCCAGATTCTGACTCGTGTCAGGGAAGACTGATATCACGTGCAAGAACGAAACACCTTGCGAGCTACCCTTACCTTAGCCACATCGCTCGGTGGCGAAAAAGTTGAACCGGTGCAGCGGAGGGCGGTGGCGGGTGCATTTGCGACCGCGTGGGAAGCGGCCAATGCGCTGAGGGTAGCGCAGGGCGGGATTCCGGTTTCTTGGGTCAGGACCGCCAGTCAAGTCGGCCAGAGCAATACGATGGCAGTCAAGTCAGCTTGGCTGTGTGGTATGTAAGTGCCGGTGTTGCGGAGAGGCCGGGCGGCAGACATACAATACATGCCTACGCAACTGTACTGTATGTACGTAGGTGTAGGTATGTGCGTATATGCGCAGCTACGTAAGGTGACTTAATTAATTATTGAAAGAGGCAGTATGTAGGTAGTTAGGTACGGGATGTACGCGCGCTATACATACATCATCCCTCCCAGCTGGGTATCTATCTTCGTAAGGGGTGCGTAATCGGCAATGTAGGTACAGTACTGTAGGCGGGCGGGAGGAGGTTAGGTAGGTGATAAAATAAAGAGAGGCACGTCATATGCAAATCCCGACCACCACCACCACCACCATCCATAGAACAGCATGCCGCACGGATGGTGATTCCCATTCCCATTCCCCTTCCCCTTCCCCTCACCTCGTTCATACTGTACCCCATACGTAGATACATGTAGAATGGTTCGGAGAAATCAAGGAAGTGCCAAGAGGGAACCACGGTGTCAGAGCGGGAGTTTCCATTGAATGATGGGAATGGGATGGGCGGGAAGCCACGATGACAGAGTGGGAGGTAATGATTTGATGGATGAATGGCATGGAATGGGATAGGACGGGACGCGCGCTCTTCTCGAAAGGTCGTACGTTGATCTGGAACAATTCCCGCTGTTTCGATTTCATGACAAGAACGCTATGGTGGTAATTCCCGCTGGTTCATTCATGGCAAGAAGGCTATAGTATGGTAAAGTCTATCTCATTGCATATTCGACCGCCGTTAAAATGTAGCATATTGTAGAGTGCACTCCTTGCCAGCCAACTAACAGCCCCCAGTCTAACTCCCCGCCCCGGACTCTAAAATAAATAAAGTAAAATAAAATAAACTCCGTCATTGATTGACCGAACCGACCCGTCCTGTTTCATTCCTCTCGCTGGCTCTCCCCAATCCCCATGACTCCTCTTCGAACAGCGATCCAAAAACATTCCAGTCTCCTTATTTCCCCCCCTTCTTGTCTCTCTCTCTGTCTCTTCCAACTTCTGCTAAAACAGACGTCGCAATGGTAGCATGCAATGCCCTTTATAAAAATAATCCACAGGAAGTGAAGATGACGAGGAATTGACGGAAAAAAGGCAGATAGATCCATGTACAAAAATCGTAATTACGCCGTAATGCGAAGTAAAAACCCCAGCTGGTGGCCAGACCGCAACTCTTCTCCCATAGCACTTCTTCAAAAGGAACAAATCCAAGAAACCAGAGCAAAAAGCAAGAAAAAGCATAGCAAGGAGGAGGCAAGCACAAAAAAACAACAAAGCGGGAAGGTAAAAACGTATTCGTTCAGTGTACTGTTTAAAGTAAAAAAAAAGCGCTGCACTTTTGGGTTTTTGGCGCTCTCTTGAAATCGTGAGTGAGGCCGGTAATTATAAAATCCATGACGAGGTAAGTAAAGGAAGTTTTTCTAAACGAAAACTCGGCTGAGCGAGTACATGTGTAGTGGTGGAGGGTAGGGAGAGAAGGCCATCGGGGCGTAAAGTGAGTGCATCGTCGTCGACCTTTATTGTAGCGTCGCCAGCTCTCGAGCGCGGCGCTGCGTGCCCGGGGGGTATCGTGTGATCTCGTTCGTTTGTTTTAACGCCGCGCAAATGCATGATGAAATGATGATGGCCCAAGAGAAGAAATAATGCAAGAAAACCGTCCGACGCCGTGGAGGAGCAAGTGTGTTGTTTTTTCGGGCCGAAGAGAGTGTTATGGGGTATCCGTCGCGGGGGGATGTCAGAGCATGCCTTCTTCGCCGATGCCGGGGAGGCCGGGGACGTTGACGTTGATGCCGCCGTTCATGTTGCTGAGGCCTGCTGCTTGGAGGTGGCCGTTGAGCTTCATCTCGGGGTTGCAGGGCGGGGAGTGTTGTTTGTGGTATTTGAGACCGTTCAGGTTCTTGTATCGCTTGCCGCAGACGTCGCACTTGTAAGGCTTCTCCTTCTCCATGCCAAGAGTTCCAGGATAAGGAGCGGAGGTTTCGGGGTTGACGATGGAGAATGTTCCGTCGCCGTTCTCATGTAATTGTTGGGTTTGATGGCCGTGGGTCTTGTGGTATCTAAAATCATATTAATATCACATCACGCATCGGGTGGGCACTTGAACTTACTTGAGACCGTTCTGGTTCTTGTACGCCTTCTCGCATCCAATAACAGGACAGCGGAAAGGCTTGTGCTCTTCTCCACCCATCATCATCGCTGCCGAAGCATTTCCAAATCCTTGCATTTGCATCATCTGCTGCTGGCGGAGTCTCCGCACGAGGTCGTCGTTATTCGCAAACTGGCCGTTTCCGAGTCCGAACTGCGCAAACTGCTGCTGGAGAGCCTTCTGGTTGCCAAATCCGCCATTCGGGCTAAACAGCCTCTTCGCAGGCTCGTCGATGCAGAGCTCCAGGCCCAAGTCGTTACCGAACCCGTAAGGGAAGTTCATATTGTTCGTATTCATGTTCATGTTCCCGATGTTGTTCATGTCCATATTCATCGTGTTGAAGTCATCGTCCAGTTCTGCTGGGGTGCCTGGTATGGAAATGTCAGGAGAGAATTTGGGATTATTTTGCTGGGAAAGCTGTGCGTTCAGGGTTGGCGTGTTGACAGATGAGACTGTCGGGTTGTTCTGGAAACCAAAACCTGCGGCGGAGGGGGTGCTTGGCTGGGACGTACGAAGGCCTTGATGTAACATTCCACCAGTATTGGTCATGTTATTCTGTCGTTGTTGCTGTCCAAACATCGACTGCGGTGCAACCGGCCGATTAACAGAACCATCCACTGGATCCATAGGGCCAACCGGGTCGTCCATCTCCATGTCTTCCACTCCGTCCATATCATCTCCCCCAGAGGGCTGGGCGGATTTCTGTGTGGGCGTAGCAGGATTAGACTGTTGGCGACGCATTTGCTGGATTCCACCGGTAAGTGTCGAGATTCCGCCGGCTGGCTTATTGGTATTGAATCCGCCATTCTGAGACCGTTGCTGCTGTTGCTGTCTCTGTTGCTGTGCTTGTTGCTGGACCGAGTTGGCCGCTTGTGAGGCGATGGCGGCTTTGCTGTTGGGTTGCTGCTGATCCCTCACTTGCTGCTGCTGCGCTGCAGTTCGCAGTGATTGTGGGGTCTGTTGGGCGTGACATTCTTCGTAATGTTGGAGGAGATCGTGGAGAGTTGGTAGTGTGTGGCCACAGCAGGAGAAATCGCGCATGAAATTCGCCTCGAGCTTTGGTAGGTATGATGACGAGTGATATGACGGTGACTGGTAAGGGAACGGCGAGGTGCCTGCCATGATAATACTGTGGAATGTCAGAGTCGTCCCCGGCCGCGGCGCATGCATGATTGGTATCGGACGAAAGGTGAGACACGGACTCGGTGATAAAGAGCCATTATAACATTTTGTCTCAAGAAAGAAGGGGTAAACTCACTCATCACGAATCCAAGATCCCACGGAGACGCCACCCCAGCTCATGCCGCCAACAAGGCTGCCTGCCAGACTCTCTCGTCGGGGTCGTGGGTCGAGGTTTCTTGGGTTGTTCATGGAAATGGGTTTCGCGGAGACGAAAGACTCCTGGCGAGGGCGACCGCCATTCTGATCGTATGCTGAGGCGCTCATGATTGCTGATGTTCTCGAGTCGTCGACGCCGGTGTTAAATCTTGCAGTCCCAGACTTGGTGCCTTGGGATGATGGTGACGATGAGGCGTTTCGTGATGGTGTGGCAATATCGATAGGTGATGTTGTCGTCATCGTCAGTAGTGCGAAGAACGGGGCTCACGGCGATTCAAAACAGATTCGGGTGAAGATAGAATATATCTACTTCGTCGTCGCCAGAGTAGAGGTGAGGTGAGGTTGGAAAGATAATAAATTCGACAGCGACCGGCAGCAACACTTTTGTTGGAAACCCACCAGGTGCATTCGACTATGCAATCTGGATAAACAAGTCGGAGCGGGCAGGGTGGTACTTTAGTGGTTATAGGATTAAGTACACAGGCGCAGAGTAGTTAGTTAGTAGTAGGTAGGAGGCGGATGGTGGGTGTGGGCTTTTTGGGTTGGGTAGAGTAGTAGTAGAGTAGAGTAGAGTACAGTACGGTACAGCGGCGGGCCATGGGATGAAACAGCCGTAGAGCGAGCGACCAAGTCAGTTCTAGTCGTAGTCCCAAAGTAGGCTCAAAGTAGTGGCAAGTAGTGGCAAGTAGACCCAAGAGAATTAGTCGAGTATTAGTTTTAGTAGTTTGGAGTATACATTTTAGTAGTTTTAGTAGGTCTGAGTTAGGAGTTATACGGTTAGTCGAGTATAGTTCTAGTATAGTTCTAGTATAGTTCGAGCAGAGTAGTGTATAGTTGAGGATAGTCGAGTATAGTCGAGTATTCTTAGTCGAGTATACTAATAGCTTTATTTTACTAACTACTCTACCTATTTACTCACCTACTTAGTCACCTACTTAGTCACAGTTCTCTAGTACTACAGAGTATGCAAATCAGTCCCAAGAAGAATCCCAAGTCGACGTTTACCACCATCGTCTTCCAGCATCGTTTACCAGCATCCCGTAAGCACCTCTTGTGTTAGCTGACTTAGCGTTAGAGTTACCCTCCAAGTTAGAGCCAGTTAACTGGTTTCCCGGCCTTTGCATTTGGTACTTAAGGGAACTAATTACGACCGTACCACTCCTAGTACCAGTACAACCACTTAACTCCTTGTGAGAAGAGCTTGGCTTTCTTGGACGGAGTATTCTCCGTAGACCGAAAGAGTGGCAGAGTACAGCACAGTATAGCACTATAGTAGAGTAGGGGATAGTTACCGTAGACCAGAGGAGACCAGAGGAGAGTGGGCCACTCCCTACTGGACTCCTGGATGTAGAGTAAAGGCATCTCCACTCTCCACTGCACTGGTCCTCACTCTAGTCCGCTAGTAATAGTACTTACTGTACGTGTTGGGTACTGCATGCACATGCAGACGGATGTGTGGTACAGACTGCACATGTACTTTCTCTGTATGATGGATATGCTGGCTCCTGGATGCTGGATGCTGGATGCTGGATGCTGGATGCTGGATAGATTGACGGTGGATGGACACTGTGGATTTCTGGGCGCTGGATGCTGGGTGGTGGACTGCACTACAAGGTAAATAGTCCGTGGTACAGTTCCTGGTTAACGGCAGGTCCTGGTCGATTCCTTCTCCTCTCATGTCAAACGCGCATCTATAATAAGCCCGTGCAATTATGTATGTATGACTCCCTTCGGCTGCGTCTGCACAACCAACACCACACAACAGCTTCTGGGGTCCCCGGACGAATCCCATGTTGCCGCGGCTTGAAGTCCGATTCGGCCCTGTTGCTTCTGTCACTTCTGTCACCGCTGTCGCCAGCGAGTGACGTTCACTTGAGCTCAGACATTGACTTTGAATGACCCCTGGTGGCGATGACCTCAGATATCGAAGTTGACCATCCCTCAGTGACGGCAGAACTCGATATGCCGTGTTGAGCAGCCAAGTGTTTGCCCCTTACAACCGCTTGTCCCGGAGTGTCTTACCGAAGTTAAGAGCCCAATCATGGCTCCAAGTCCTAGTTCCACGGGTAACCCAAAGTTCCACAAGGCTACTAGAGGTGTAGTAGACACAAGAAAGCCGAGTCATGGCCCATGCCGACGGCGGTACCATACATTCAGTAAAGTTAGTTAGTGAACAGAGCCATGAATTGGTTGAGTTTCTTTTGAGCCTAGACCAAAGGTTGCGCGTCTCCTCAAAACAATGGATGATATGCGCCGTATACAGCTTCTTCCACCACCACATGAAGATATTGAGGAAGTGGACACTTGATCTCCCAAGACTCCGTGAAATTGGTCGTAAGCTATGATGCACGGCAATGACAATAAAACACGCGAACGGGAGCTAGATCAACCTGAGCTAGAGCATATGCGTCTAGTTGCTTTCTGTGATTTGAAAGTTGAGGAATTATTCCGGCCGCTCATTTCTCATGAGACAAACTATGTTGACGGCCAAGAGTCAGACCGCAACATCTGACATTCTGTGTCAGCTGATACTCTAGCTTGACACGCGTGCTCCCCTTCTTTGGAACCCAACAACGATATATCTCGTGACATAAGGTAAAGGGATGAAGAGAAACGTCAACGCTAGAGCGGTCTGAAGATCCCCAAGATTCAGGAGACCCCACATATCCTGGACCCTCAAAATTTCACCTGGGACGACGTTCAACATTTTAACGGGGCCTGGATTCGAGGTTGGCATCATAGATCTGGCGATCTTGAGGTCCCATCCCGAAGCCTTTCTTCCGCATGTACGCACAGACGATTGTTTTCTTCTGTATTTCCATCAGATAACGCTTCAAAGGCCATCGTTGAGCTTAATTCCACAGCTTCAGGAAGATACCCATTTTTATATCACTGCAGCTTGATCTTGTGTCCAGAACTCTATACGAGTGTGCATGTTCGTAACATTACTGTTTCTTTCCGAGGCCCAGCCTATATTCTTATATTGTAGTCGTGTCTGGAATCCGTACCTTAAGAGCAGTTAATCCAGCTCTATACCAGCCCATTCCTTCGCTCACAGACAAACAGGTTCCCTATCAGCTGGCTCTTGGAACTCTTTAACATCATAGGAAGTACGATGGATGAAATACAGCCACATCGAAAATAATTAAATAAGCCAATGAAATATGATTTCTGGAAGTTGTTGCCGGCCACATCTGCCTTCGGATTACCTAACCGGTGGCTTCGGTGGAACGGGAGGTGTCCGTGCCCGCTAAACCTATTTAGTAGATATGAATTCTTACGTCACACTACAGTCAACACCTTTATTCATCAACATCCAGTCTTTTTTCCAGCATCTCCGCCAGAACTCCGACAAATAAATACCAGCTTCCCCCCCACTGCCCAGCAAATCCCAAGACAACTCATCAATCTGGGCAATAACAAACAAACATCAACGTTCTAGGGCGACATTCCCCATCCACCAATCGAACACCGATAAGATAATCACCACCACACATCAACCATGAAGGTCCTCACCAAAGAACAGGAGGAGGCTCACTACAGAGTCACCCTCAAAGGTGGCATGAAAGGTCTCGCCCTTGGCACAGCAGTTGGCCTCACCGGCCTCGGTCTCGCAAGCCGCCGCTATGCCATCATCCGCGGCCTCACCCTCCCAATGAAGTCCTTCCTCGTCACCTCGTCCTCGACCTTCTGCGCCATTATCGCCGCGGACCGCGCCTCGCGCGGATACGAATTCGAGAGCATGCCGAAGAACCTGTACAAGGACCAGGCGTCGCGTGACATGGCGATTGCACGGGAGAACGACAGCACCTTCGACAAGTTCAAGCAGTGGGGTCGTGACAACAGATACCCCATTGTGACAGCGTCATGGATTGCCAGTATGGGTGTTGCTCTGCAGTTGGTGCGCAACAACCCGTATCTGTCGAAGGCCCAGAAATTGGTCCAGGCGAGAGTTTACGCTCAGGGTCTGACCCTGGCTGTGCTGGTCGTGACCGCCCTCTTTGAGGTGGGAGACGCGAATAAGGGCAGGGGCAGATGGGAGACGGTTATGGTCCTTGACCCCAATGACCCTGAGCACAAGCACATGATCGAGAAGAAGATTCACCACGAGATGTACCCTGGAGAGGATTTGTGGAAAGGTAAGCTAATCCTACTATGCCGGAGCGGCGGATTCGTGTGTTTGAACCAAGCTGACAAGCTATAGATATGGTCGAGGCTGAGGAGCAGAAGATCGCAGCCCGCAAACTACAAGATGGAGCGGCAGCGGCAGCGGCAACCAAGCAGGCTTCCACTAAGAACTAAAGATATCGAAGTTGGAATATACGGAAAATACGGGAAACCCACGGCGATACCGCATATCTTCCTTTCAAGCGTGAACATTTTAACGAACACGAAGGCGTTGGGAATCGGGGCAGGGACGTCTGGAATGTAAATAGGGCAGCATCTTCTCTCTTTGGAGCATTTTCGGTTGGAGCAATTTTGTGCTCAAGCATTGTTAAATCTGTACTACTACTCTCGCGCCGGCATATGGGCAAAGGCGGCGATTGATACTCTCGCGAAACGCGATGAGACTGGGCTTTTATCAGTGGATAGATTAATTCGTTCATTTATTCAAAGACACCTTTTCCTCTCTTACTGTCCATAAATGCTCCCCCGCCATCCGTGCCACTCCAATTCCACCTCAAATGCTAAATGACCCCCATACCCAAGAAATCTTCGCCCCAAGTAAACCTTCACCGGTTCAGCCTCACCTCGCCTCATCATAAAAATTCAATCCCCAAATGATAAACAAAAGCTGCAAATCCCGAATCGCAGCATGATGATGCTCTGACGCATCGCATGTCTATCAGTAATCATGCACCCCACAAAACCCCGTTCCACCGAGCGGCTCAGTGCCTTCATCCGGGACCTCCCGAGTCGCCAAGCGCAAAGACTTTCACACCAACCGGGTGCGAATACGAGTACTCCCAGGCATCCGGCCGTTCCCGCCATGGCTTGCTTACAACGCAACGGGCTCTCCTTACGAACACCAGTTCTGGGCCAGGCTTGGAAAAAAGCTCCAGACCGTCTTATGGAGGGGTAGCATTATATTCAGTGGCACGTGCCAGCCGCGTGAGGAAAAACCATGAGAGGAGGGGTTGACGGTGGCTGATCGTCGTCGTCATAAACCCCGCCGGCGCCCGATGCGAAACTTAGAAACATGTGGTGAAATATATCTTCAGATTACCACCATCATTATACGTAAAATGCTCCATCCAGTCAACCTCCAAGATAGCCTCCCTCATAAGTCATATCCCCAACGCCCGCTCTCCCGCTGCGCTCGACCCCACCCCGACCCGCCGCCACGGCATCCTAGACATCAATAGTATAATGCGAGATCTGAGAGTAATAAGCATGCACCGCCAGCTCGAGGATATACACATCCTCGAACACCGTTACGCCGTCAAAGCCACCGATCACAAAAAGCCGACTATCATGTAGCACGGTGCCGTGGTATCCGCGCCCGCTCGGCGGCTCCCCGTAGATGATGCGCTTGTCCCACTGCATGTTGACGAGGTTGAGCAGCATGACCTCGTTGCTATATTCAACGCCGTCGTGGCCGCCAATGACGAAGAGGTAGGAGCCGACGATCGTGGCGGTGTGGGAGAGGCGCGGGTACGACACAGGGATGTTGACGGGCTTCCAGTAGAGCGTGTCCACGTCGAAAACCCAGACGTCGCGGAAGCACTCACCACCGTCGGAGCCGCCGAAGATGATTAGTTTCGCGCCGACCATGTTGGCGGTGTGGTAGCCGCGCGCTTTGGGCTTGATGTCACGGTCGGCGCGGAATTTGAGGTCGTGTCGGTCGCCGGTTGGGGAAGAGGATGTGCTGCTTGAGGGCGCGGAGATGAGCTTCCATGACATTTTGGTCACGTCCGATACGTCTAGGCGCCACACGTCGTTCAGGGCGCGCACGCCATCGCCGCCCCCAAAGACGTAGATTCCGTTGCGGTAGAGACACGCAGTGTGTGCTCTCCGCTTGCTAGGAGGGGTTCCGCTAATGACCGGCTTCGACCAGCGGAAGTTGACGGTATCTAGGACATAGACGTCGTTGTAGTATATGGGCCCGTCGCCTCCTCCGAAGACCACGAGTTTCTTGCCCACGGCGGTGCATGTCATGGCACGCAGGGGTACTGGGATATCGCCTGTGACAAGGGGCGAGGACCAGTAGAAGGCGTCCGCGTCAAAGACGTAGACTTCGTCGAAGCAAGACCGTGAGTCGCAGCCGCCGAAAATGTAGATATTAGAACCTATGGCGGTTGTCGTATGTGCGCGGAGTGCGGTGTGAGGGGCGCCAGAGGTGGGAGCGCGGGACCAGTACATGCCAGATGCTGGTGCGGGTAACACATCATGCTCTTCCTTCGTATCCGGCGGAGGAGGAAAGTATGCGTGCTTCCCAGTCTTCTTAGACTGAGACGGTGGTTTGGGGGTGGTGACTGGTGTGGTTGAGCTGCTTGTTGGCTTTCCCGCAATAGCAGACGTGGACCGCAACACCAACGGCCGACGTTCGCTGACAACCAAGCCGGCTGCAACTGCTGGGGATCCTTCCCGGACAATCGGACTTATAACAGGCCCGTTGCTCTCATGGATTGAGGCAGGGAGCTTGGGCACTGAGGCACCGGCTACGGGGCTTCTTGTGGATGCTTGTGATTGAGATTGTGAGCGAGAGCGGGGGTCTTTGCTGCTGCTTCCTTTCCGCTTGTCGGTACTTTTGGTTGATAGATGGCCAGGAGTATGGCTGCGTGAGGGGCCCTTGGCCTGAACTGGTTCTGAGTCTTCTGGGATATCGTCTGACCGAGTGTCCGTCGGAGATGGCTGCATGATCTTCTGGGATCGTATGAACTTCGTCTTGAGCGGTGATCGCGTCTTGTCCAGGGACTTTCGCTGGTCAGCCATCATTTCTCCCAACCCTATAATCCCCCCCTCGCATTGTCCTCTGTTGAAAGTTGCCGTTCGTTTCGTCAAGAGGCTCTCATATGAAATTGTGAAGGAGGCTGTTAATATCCAAGTCGGTTCCCAAGGGATAGGCGCGTAAGATTGGGTTGGGGGTAGGTACCCCTGTCCATAAGCCAAATGCTAGTCGCAATATAGGAAATACGTCAATGCTAATGCGCCTGGCGCTGGAGGAACCTCGATATTAGTAAATAATCATTCCGGAAGGCTAAATATCATAAAAAAAACCGAGATAATATATGTCACTACTAACAAGTTTCTATAAACCAGCAAAAGGAATTTATGGGAAAAGGAAACAGGAACATTAATTACATGAAAGCCAATGAGAGGAGGGGTCCTTTCAGCCTTGCGCTAAGATAACACTCCATGTACGAATCAATCCACTGAAAAATATTGACCATGACAATAATTGAACAAACACAACTTCCTTCTTCAACCAACGCACTCGAAAAGTCTTGCGCTCTAGCTTGACTTGTACAGCCAGTGCAGAAAGATGGGTGATACAGGGATTCCATTGGCCTCAGTGCCCTCAAAAAGGCCATTGGACGAGGTCGCAGTTGCAGAACAGGTACCAGCCGACGCCACTGGAGGCACGGCTGAGACCGTTCCAAGCAATGGCCTCGGCGGCGCACACAATGGCGAAGAAGCTTTGGAATCTGCTGCCAAGAGACCGAAGCTTGAGGGGGACGTATCATCTACGCCCGTCAAATCGGATTCTAGAGACGGTGGCCGGGGGGTCGCTATGATCAAGGCAGAGTAAGTGGCAACCACCTCAATTTTGATCCTACATGCGCCTACACTGCCCAGATACTAACCTAGACTTTAGATATCTCATACATAGACCTGCAAAGGAAGCGACCGCATTAGAGCCAGCCGCTGCCCAGGACGACGAAGCTGAAGGCAAAAAATACGCAGTGGATGATCGGGATAATAGAGATGGCGGCGACAAGAAGAAAAAGAAGGAGAGGGGCCAGAATACTTCCCGCAACTTTGGGTCGTCAAACGATTTCATCAAGCTGTGCAATAGCGTCGCCAATTCGTCCGAGTTCTCGCCAAAGACATGCTCGTTTGGAGAGAGATGCAACCTTAGCCACGACCTCCGCAAATACCTGAAAGAAGGCAAACGGGAAGACCTTACTACATTTGATGGAAAGTGCCCGGTATGGGAGGTTAATGGCAGGTGCTATGCCGGCTGGAAATGTCGGTTTGTCTCGAGCCATATGGAGGAGATTGAAAGAGAAGATGGCAGAAAAGAGCTTGTTCTCACAATCGACCCAGTCAGAGCAACCGCCGCTGAGCTTGAAGACGAGGAAAACAGGGCTGGAGTGGCCAACATTGTGTCAACCGCAGATAAACTTGACCTGGCTAGGAGGAGATTCAAGACCGTAAGGTCTGATCAATATAATGCATGGCTCGAGAAAGAGACGAAGGCGTCGGAGATCTTTCACAACCAAAAGAAGGGGGAAACTGAGGACCACCGCGCCCAGTTTGTAGATCCGCCATTCCGCGCATCTGAGAAGCGTCGGCTCTACTACGGCCCTGAGACACCAGTTTTGGCTCCATTAACAACACAAGGCAACCTGCCATTCAGACGCTTATGTGTTGAACTAGGGGCCGAAATCACGTATTCCGAGATGGCAATGTCCGAGTCGATCATCAAGGGTGGAAAGGGAGAATGGGCTTTAATGAAGGCTCACGAGTCCGAGCTCACACCTCCGAAGTACACGCCTACATCAACTGTTCAAAATTATGATAACGTTAAGGATCTGAAATTCGGTGTCCAGATTTCGTCGAGTAAGCCGTGGATGGCTTTCAAGGCGACGGAGGCACTGGTGACCCTTGTTCCCAACCTTCGCAGCATAGATCTCAACTGCGGTTGCCCTATCGAGCTCGTATACAAGACTGGTGCTGGTTCAGGACTCCTTGACGCTCCATCAAAGCTCGAGAAAATGATCCGCGGTATGAATGCTGTCTCTTTGGATATCCCTATTACAGCTAAGATCCGCATGGGCACTCGTGACAACAAACCCACGGCCACTAAGACCATTGAGCGTCTTGCTTTCGGTGGTTTGGAGTCGCGCGATCGTCTGGGTCCTCCTGGCTGTGCTGCAATAACTCTGCATGGACGCAGTAGGCAGCAGAGGTATACAAAGAGCGCTGATTGGAGCTATATCGCCGAGTGTGCCGCTCAGATAAAGAGCTACCACAAGAAGAAGGACGAGTTAACCGATACGATTAACGAGCCCGATGCGAGAGACCTGCCGAATGGGGAGAAGCTGTACTTCATCGGCAACGGTGATTGTTACTCGCATGTTGATTACTTCGACCATGTCCAAAACGGTGGCGTGGACTCCGTCATGCTTGCACGTGGAGCACTCATCAAGCCTTGGTTGTTTGAAGAGATCCAAGCGGGACAGTATATCGATAAGTCGTCTACTGAGCGTCTTGCGTATATTGAGAAATTCGCGAGATATGGACTCGACGCCTGGGGCAGTGACGAGATGGGTGTGGGCCAGACTAGACGATTCTTGCTGGAGTGGCTCAGCTTTGCCCATAGATATGTGCCAGTTGGCATTCTGGAGCATCTGCCGCCCAGCCTGCAGGATAGGCCGCCGGCATATAGGTCGAGAGATGACATGGAGGGCCTGCTGGCGAGTGCTAATTATAAGGACTGGATCAAGATCAGGTATGTTATTCTCGCAAGCTAAAACTTTAACTATAGGGAATTGGTCGCTAACCATGCAATAGTGAGATGTTTTTGGGCCCAGCGCATAAAGATTTCCAGTTCCAGCCGAAGCATAAGTCAAACAGCTATGATGGTATCGAAGCTGAGGGTTAATGGATGGGTGCAGACAGAGCCTAGCGGAAGGACTAGAGATGCATATATTGTAGAGTATATAGAACAATACCATCGCATCATAAGCATATCATTACTACAGTACCACATATTCCTTGACGAGCTTAAGCAAAGTTCCCAACAATCATTCCCACGTATGAAACTAACAGCAATATTCACTTCAACACCACCTCCCTCTTCCACCACTCCGGGAAATCCAGCACAACCTTCTTCCTCCTCGCCTCCTCCGCCGCAAACACCATAGCATGACTCGTAACAACCTCCTCAATCGAACACCCCAACTCCTCCCTCTGCGCCGTCACCAAATCATCCCCCCTCTTCACCCTGTCAATCGCCAACACAAACTGCCTCGCCAGCCCCGCATCCCCCCCTCCATGCCCACCGCCCGCCAAATGCGGATAAAACTTCTTACTCTCAAACGCTGCCTCCTTCCTCGCATCGAGTGGGCGCGTCGGCTTCGTGAAATCAGTGACGGTGATGCAATCGCTGTCTGCGTAGATCTCGCCCGTCGTGCCGTAGATGTGTGTGTACCGCTCGCAGATCTTGGCCGTGAAAGCTACCATGTGGAATTGTGCGATCTTTGGGCCGCGGCCGTCGCTGGGGCTGGCGGCGTCATCGTTGTCCCATGTCATGGTGACGACTTGGTCGTCGCAGACGTCGTTGTCGGATTCCCAGACGCAGCGACCGAACCAGTTTTTCTTGCTAATCTCGTCTGCTGGGGTGTCGGCGTTGTAGTCGGCGGATAGCTCTTTTAGTATTGCTGCTTCGCCGGCCGCTTGGCCACCGGTGGTGAGGTAGTCTTCAATGTCGGGGACGACGATTTTTACAGGCCATCCGGTGTTGCCGCTTCCGAGGCCACGGAGGTCATTGCCGGTGTAAATCTTTTTGGCTGAGAACATACAGTCGGGCTCATGTGGGCATGAGAGGCAGTTTGTAGCTGACCCTGCTGCGGCTGGTTTGCGGTGCTTGTTGAAGAATTGGCGGGCTCCTGACGAGGTTATGCTGCTTGGCAGGTGTCGTGGGAGGGGCGAGTTGGGTGGTGGAGAAGAGAGGAGCCAGAGGAGGACGTCTATATCGTGACAAGACTTGGTGAGGAGTGAAGGGGCTGATGTGGATTCTTTGCGCCAGTTGCCCCTGAATTTGATGTTAAATTCCTGCCCATGTGATTGCATACTGGATAGCTCGTGGCTTACCTAACATAACTGTGAGCGAAGTGCCACCAACCGACTGGTTCTGTATGGTTGACGGAGAGAACGTCTCCAATGATTTTGTCCTCTAAGAGTAGCTTTCTCAGAAGCATGTTATGGGGACTGTACCGAAGGACATGGCCAATAGAGAAGAGCATCTCGGGGGGCTTAGATGGATCAGAAGGCAGCAATGATTTGTATATATCAATACAATCATTCAAAGTCGTTGCCAGTGGCTTCTCGCACATGATATGGATGTTCAACTTCTCCAGTCCGAGAATAACGGATTTATGGAGTTCGTCCTGAACGCATATAAAGGCTCCATCCACACCTTCTGGGACCTCCTCCCCCGCCGCTTGCTTTGCCCTTCTAGCCTCTTCCCATACCACGAAGTCTTGCCAGTCCTCGAATTCTTGTCCATCGGCAGGTTTTCCATCATCTCCCCATATGTAGGCTCGGCCAAGAGCTTGCCTCTTATATGCAATCGGTTCAACCACAGCAGCACATATCCCATTCGTAGCTTCGCCTAATGCTTGTGCATATGCGTTTCCCCTCGACCCCGCGCCGATGATAACCAACCGTGGAGGAGACACTGACATCTGGGGCTTCTCTGGAGCAGGGAGCCGAACGATATTTTCTTCATTCTCAACTTCCGAGTGAGTTGCCATCATGAATATGGATTGATATCAGAAAGGAGAAATGCCGGTAAATGTGAGAAACGAAATAACAAATAATCGCTGCAATCCAGTTGGGGTATTTCTTGATATATAACGCTGTAGCCTAGTCTGAAGGCAATCACATATGGGTCAAGTCAATGAGGCGTAAATCGATATGGAACGTTGTAAGCAAATATTAGTTCACAACACATTCGGTTAGTTACATAAACATCTTCACAGAGTAGTATCGGCACTAAATTTCTAGTTCCCTTGACTTGAGGTTGATCGCTTCGACCCCGACGACCCCGCAAGTTGCTGCACCTTGACCCAAAACGGGTTGATAAAACCAATCTACACGTGATTTGAGATATTATATTTCGCCCAAAGATAAATAAGACATTCGATGTCAACTTAAGACGCCAACCTTATTATACACATCAAACTTGAGTTTGCCAATATCAGCCATGGCGAATCCTGCTGTCAGCCAACCATTGGTGTGGATTGACTGTGAGGTATAAGCCGCAGATGAGCTCCTCCGAGACCATCAACTGATGATTACACAGATGACAGGTCTTGACCCCGACAATGATGTTATTATAGAAGTTTTTTGTATCATTACGAACGGAGACCTCGGGATTGTCGATGAAGACGGCTGGGGCTGTACAGTTCACCAAAGCAAAGAGCGGATGGACGAGATGGATGAATGGTGTACCAAAACACATGGAGAGACAGGTCTCACGTCAGCGGTGATAGCTTCAACAACGACAGCAGAAGCCGCTGCGGCTGAGCTCCTAGCATATGTCAAGAAGTATGTCCCAGAGCCTAGAATCGCCTTGCTGGCAGGGAACAGTGTGCACGCAGACAAGGCGTTTCTCAGGTGCGCGCCCTGGGCAAAGGTGCATGATCACCTCAGCTACAGGATTCTTGACGTGAGCACTATCAAAGAGGCTGTGAAGCGATGGAGCAATCAGCAAATCCTCAAGGGAGTTCCTGCGAAGAAGACCCTCCATCAGGCAAAGGAAGACATCCTGGAGAGCATTGAAGAGGCTAGATATTATAGGGCGGCTATTTTTCAACAACCGACTGCGAGACAAGAAAGGAAGAAATAAAAGCACCCATAAAATAAATAAATCGGGCCAACAGAAGAGCTGAATATAGATTCCCACGTCAAAGTCAGCTTATTCATTTTCGTTGGTCTTCTTTTAGAACTTATCCTGTCAATTGACGCACGTGCCATATGATGGCTTCGCGCTCTTTCCCTCAACCCCTCACATAGCTCCAAAGTGACGTTGTCAGCTGGCTGGTGGGGTTATTTACCTTGTTGACGCCCACGTTCCAACAGCTCCTCAACACAACCAATTTATCTTCTGTTCTTCAAAACGTCGACACAGATACACCCACCACCATGAGCATTAACACGGTAGAGCTGAAGCCGTTTACGGATCAGAAGCCTGGAACCAGTGGCTTGAGAAAGAAGGTCGTTACGTTCCAACAGCCACATTACAGCGAGTCGTTCGTTACCAGTATTCTTCTTGCCATCCCCGAGGGAGCCAAGGATTCTTTCCTGGTTATTGGTGGTGATGGCAGATACTGGAACCCCGAGGTCGTCCAGATAATCGCAAAGATTGGAGCTGCGTATGGTGTTAAGAAACTGCTGGTCGGTCAGAATGGCATCTTGAGTACCCCAGCTGCCAGTCATGTCATTCGCAAGCGTAAGGCGACAGGTGGAATTCTGTTGACTGCTAGTCACAATGCTGGAGGTTGGTAACCCACGTCGCCCAATAGGTTCATTACTGACAGAAATCTAAGGCCCAACGAACGACTTTGGTATCAAGTATAACTTGTCCAATGGTGGCCCAGCTCCAGAGAGCGTCACAAACAAGATCTTCGAGGTCTCAAAAACTCTCACCTCATACAAAATCGCCGACATTCCAGAAATTGACATTGCCACTATTGGCACTAAGACATACGGCTCCCTCGAGGTCGAGATCATCGACCCTGTCGCTGACTACATGGAGATGTTGAAGGATATCTTCGACTTTGACCTGATCAAGAAGTTCTTCTCCAAGAACACAGAGTTCAAGGTCCTCTTCGACGCCCTTTCCGGTGTCACAGGTCCATACGGAAAGGCCATCTTTGAGGAAGAGCTTGGCCTCAAAAACAGCACCCAGAACTGCATTCCTTCGCCAGATTTCAATGGCGGACACCCAGATCCCAACTTGACATATGCTCACTCGCTTGTTGAGAAGGTGGATAAGGATGGAATCCACTTTGGTGCTGCAAGTGATGGTGACGGAGACCGCAATATGATCTACGGTGCCAATGCTTTTGTGTCGCCTGGTGACAGCTTGGCTATTATTGCTCACCATGCCAAGCTTATCCCATACTTCAAGAAGCAGGGAGTTTACGGCCTGGCCCGCAGCATGCCTACATCTGGCGCCGTGGATCTCGTTGCCAAGGCTCAGGGCCTGAACAGCTACGAGGTGCCAACGGGATGGAAGTTCTTCTGTGCTCTGTTTGACGCAGACAAGCTGTCCATTTGCGGAGAGGAGAGTTTCGGAACCGGTAGCAACCACATCCGCGAAAAGGATGGCCTCTGGGCTGTTGTCGCATGGTTGAACATCATCGCTGGCGTTGGTGAGGCGAACCCAGGTGTCACCCCAAGCATTTCCCAGATTCAACATGACTTCTGGAACATTTATGGCCGTACATTCTTCACAAGATACGACTACGAAAATGTGGATAGCAATGGCGCAGATAAGGTCGTAAAGGATTTGGCGGCAAAGGTCGCGGACAAGTCTTTCATCGGATCAAAGATTGAAGGTAACCAAATCATAACCCTTTGTTCACTGGTCCCAACTAACTCCCTTGCTTAGACCGAACTGTCAAGAATGCTGGCGACTTCGAGTACACGGATCTTGATGGCAGCGTCAGCAAGAACCAGGGTCTTTTCGTCCAGTTCGACGATGGAAGCCGCATTGTTGTCCGCCTCTCAGGCACTGGCAGCGGTGGTGCCACTATCCGCCTCTACGTTGAGAAGCACACCAGCGACACCAAGGCCTATGGCCAGGATGCACAGGACTTCCTCAAGCCTGACATCAAGCTTGCAACTGAGCTGCTGAAGTTCACCGAGTACATTGGACGCGATACTCCTGATGTCAAGACCTAAGCTATTTCCAATGGCCAAGGCACGAAGGCTTATATGGGGATCTGAAACCGCGGGGCAACAATGCATGCGACGCAGTGGATCATTGAGTTCCACTTCAGATAGCGATAGCAGAGCGAGCGTTGAGGTGGCTCCTAAAATATATATCTCGCCGGCTCAAACTTAATGTCCTTTGAGAATGATTAGTTTCGCGCTGGCTCGCGTTTGCCGTTCGTCGATAAGCTCCTGCGCTCGTAAACCCCAATTCAGCCAGCCAACTCACATACACTCCCTTTAGTACACTATGTTACTCTTGCCAAGGACCAAAACTTGGGGGGCAAGACAGGTTTTTTTTGGTTTCCAATACATACAACTCATAAACAATAAGTGAAATGCTTGTGAAGATCGCCATATGGCACATTATATGATGTTTACCCGCGAAATGCTTACATTTGGAGGGGAGTTTGACCCGGTTAGAGTTTCTCCTTCAGGTCAACGCAGCCACTTTCCCCAGACGACTATCGGCTAAGAATACCACAACCAATAAAAGTGTTAGCGCGGCTTGTGATTGCGCGTAGTGATAGAGTGCCATATGGCTTGGTAGCTTCAACGGCCATTTGAACAACACGAGCAATCGCAACATCGACATGTCGCATGTCGGCTTGATATAATACCCAGTTTGAAAATCGATTTTTGCAGCGTCTCTTATAGTTTCTCCGGAGCTTTTTTGGCATGTCGATCGTGCGGCGCGAAGCTCCCAGACTCGAGCTACCCTTCCGCAATCCAAGCTCTGTCGTAGGACAGGCACACTGAGTTGGCAAACTTGAGGCGAATGTCGAGTGAATGCAACCTTTAAACCCTTTTCTCAGCGCCTTCTTCAAGGGTACATTTCCAGCTCAATGTACACCTGCCCATCATCACGTTAGTTATTCTTTTATCGGCTTCGAGATGCGATGACGCTCCGGATAAGTAGCGGATAGCTGACTGTGCCCCAGATCCTCCTCGTCCCGACCACTGAGGTCCTCCTCACCTCCCGCGATCGCGAATCCGGCGCCCTCTTCTCAGATCTCGCTCAGACAGAGGACTTTCTAGGAAGCCATGTGCTGCGGATACCGAATGGCAATGGCGCGACGCCGGGAGGGAAGGAGAGCATGCGCGAGCATAGGGGGAAGGCCAAACAATACACAACCATTAATGGCAGGACGGTGATAATTAAGGACGCATTTGTGTATGCAAATAAAGGTGCATCATAGAAACTGTGTTTGTCAAAGCTTACGGTGGTCGCTGACGGTTTACGAACAGGCTTCAAGACACTCAGCCAGGCACAACTTCTTTACGACTCCCTGTGGTACCCCGATTCGTTGGAACCAAGATCATGGCTTGTATACTACATATCCAAGCCTCTGATAGGCACCGTGGAGGATTTGAAAGACGAAAGCACGATATCGAAACCCGACTCGAACGGCAATCCAAAAACAGTCCCTTCTACCATGGACCCTCAGTCTGGGCCAGTAAATACAGCAGTTCCTCGCAAAAGGCTCATCAAGTCTTTCAATGACCTGCTAGGCAATTTTCCTATGATAGCACGGCAGATGCAACCTGGATTGGAGCGATTATTTAAGGAGTTCAACCATGTATTCGATAAGCCTCTTCCGCCGCCTCCATCCGCGAACCACATACCAGACCCAGATCCAGAAGGACCAATTTCGACCGCTGTGAAGAATGTGCGGTCAGGCAGCATAGCCCTTGGTTCACAACAGGAGAATGGTCATCTTGAGCGAGTCTTAACTGGGTCATCCTTTCTCGACGACGAAGAACAGATTATGAGAGGAGCGCTGGAAACTGCGGTGACGGCGGCCATTGATATTTTCCAAATGGTTGACAAGCAGCAATTGTCACTTCTCGGCGCCACAACTGATCTAACCGGGCCTATAGTCGAGAGGCTTATCGAACGGTATGTTGCAGAGCAACTACATGGCGAGATCTTATATCCGAGGATCTGTGCTATTAAACGACCCGAAGATCTGGAGCTTGAGTCAAAGATTAAGCAGATGGAGTTTATCGATATATCACAGGTCGGCATACCGATCCAAGGGGGCAACGCAGGAAAGCACGAACTTACACTGCGGCTCGGGCGAGCGGTCGAGGAATTTCGGAAGCTCGGAGTTGCCGGAAGTCCTCAACAGATGATGGATATCCTGCTCCTGACCTTAAGAACTGTCACTCAATTCTCGGATGTGCCCAACGGTGCATCGCCAGACAATCCAAATTCAGAGAAAGTCAGTCCGATCCTGACTATAAATGCCGATACTCTGGTGTCGTTGCTCCTCGTCGTGGTTATTAGATCGCAAGTCAGAAATCTTCAGGCAAGATTATTGTATATGCGCCATTTCATCTACATAGACGACGTCGAAAACGGAGAGATGGGTTATGCGCTAAGTACCCTTGAGGCGGTACTATTATACCTACTGCGAGATTCAGGAAGTCTGCGGAAAGCGAGTAGGCGGAACAAAAAGCTATGGCAGTCAGCCGCAAATGGTGACTTACACGAACTCCAGAAGATAATGGAACCGGAACGCTGCGAGTCTCCGGGCGAGTACGAGGCCGATCAACAAGACACGCTGGAGCCATGGAACTTCACAAATGGGATTAGGAATGGCGTGCCTCAGTCTCCCACTTTCCAATCGAGGCGGTTATCTCAAATTTCACCTTTGGCCCATGTCTTTCCTTTCCAAATCCAGCAGAATAACGAGAATAACGAGAACACGCCGCCAAAGAATGAAGAACTACCCCCGGCCCCGCCGCCCAGACGGCCTAAGATGGTAACAATGGACATGCGGAGTATGTCATCTAGCTCGGAGATTTCGTTCCGCTCCAGAGCCACAACGATCGATTCTATGGGCAGTGGCATTGAAGGCGATACTTCAATCGAAAGGTTATCTCAGACCGAAGATTTACAGGGAGAGTCGGTGCTTATGATGGCCGTCAACAACACACGCCCAGAGTCATTGAGATATCTACTCTCACTCGAAGAGTATTACTCTGTCCTAGCTGTCCTAGCGGATGCGAATAACGAAGGCACCACATTATTTAGCGCTGCCGTGCAGCTCGGAAATAAGGAGATCATAGACATTCTTTTGGAGACTATGAGTCGTGTTGATGAGCCTACCAGAATATCGTACTTGGCAAAGCAGGACATCCGTGGGAGAAGCGTAGGACATTATCTCTTCAACACTCATTGGCTCATACCACACCTCGGGAGATTAATACCGTGGAGGCAAAAGGATAATAACGGCCAAACCCCACTATTCGCGCTGTGTCGTTCATACGATCATAACGAGTATAGTGAAATGGTAGAGTCTGGTCTCATCGCAGCGACCGCCGCCCAAGGAGACGGCCTGGCACTTCATGTGGATGATCACGTTGATTCAAAAGGCAATACCTTGCTCCATATCGTCAATGGTCCCCATATCGCTTTGCGGATACTGTTAAGAAGCGACGCAAACGTCAACGCAACCAACGAGAAGAAGTTCACCCCTCTTATGGTAGCTAGTAAATATGGTCGGCTGGACATGGTCCGAGTTCTCTTTGGGGATCCTAGAGTAGACATATATGCTCGAGAACTGAGGGGTCTTACCGCAGTAGAGCTTGCTAAGGACGACGAGGTCAGGAATCGCATAGACGATTTAGTACTCTTTTCCGGCCAGCCTGGGGAAGACGGCCGAATTACAACCGTCGTGCGATCGTTCTTCGTCGAAGACGCCACGATCCGACTCGTCCTCAAATCCGGCGCCCCGTCTCACGACACCAGCTTCACAGTCACGACCTGCCGCCGCTCGTTAGCGGATTTCGAGCACCTGGCAAAACTTCTCGCTATAGAGAACCCAGCATCCTGGCTCCCGATTATAAGCGGGATGCGAAGCCCCTTCCAGATCCCGAGCAAACCGTCACGAGCTGTCCTGAGGGATATCCAGATACGGCTTGACGGATTCCTGAAGATCCTGTTGTCGCACTCTACCTTCTCCACTCATGAGATGCTGTGGGAGTTCTTCCTCGTGCCGGATATCCAGGCGGACATGATGGAGAAAAGGAGTAAGCTGAAGGCTGAAGCGCGGGTTGATCGATTGAAGGAGGAGTACGAGCCGATTCAGGATGTGAAGGATGTGGAGCAGTTTGTTGACCACGCGAGGGATATGGTGCGCAGCGTTAACTACGCCACAAAGAGCGTAGTCAGACGGACGAACGCGCTGCGCACAGCAATGCTTGGTAAGTCTTACGGTCCCCTGTCTATCTAGCACATCTCCCCAAGAACAAAAGCGCTAACAGCCACAACAGACCTCGCAGATGCCGGACAAATCGCATCCAAGAATCTCCAACCCCTCGTCTTCATCCCAGCCACGCACAGACAAGCTCTAGAAGCCTACCTCGACACCCTCACCCCCCCAACAATCCACCCCATCGGCGCCCTCCACTCCACCCTCGCCTCCCTCCACAGCACCGTCATCGCGATTCTACTCTCGCTCTCCCGCCCCACCAGTCTCATCTCCAGCATCACCGCCTCCTCACGCAGCCTCCAGCGTAACTACGCGTCTCTATCCCGCTCGACGCGATGGCCGCTCGGTCTGCTGGATGACACCCGTCAGCGGCTCGATCGGGAGAAGCAAGATGTTATTCGTAGGGAAGAAGGGGAGCGCGATGGGCTCGGTAGGGAGCTACGGTATACCCAGCAGGTTGTTGCGGGGGAGCTAGCGGGGTGGCAGGAGTGGCGCGCGAAAACGTTGAGGAGGGCGGTCAGGGAGCTGGTGGAGGGGATGGTGGTGGTGGAGAGGGAGAGGTTGAAGGGGATGATGAGGGCGGTGAGGAAGGTTGGGGGAGAGGGGGGAGAGGTAGTGAGTGAGGAGGCTTATGAGAGGGTTGTAGAGAGGGAGAGAGAGGCGAGGTGATGGGTGGGTGGCAATTGTTTGGTCATTTTGGCGGGACTTTTTAGAGGGATGGCGTTTGGGTGGGTAGGGTTGCTGGGAGCGGGTTGGCTGTTCAGATGTTCTTTTTGGGGGTGTATAAATAGGGATAATATTATAATTTCTTATGGATCACACAGCAAGCTGAGGACGAACTCTGGGATATGTGGTCTGGCCACCACTTTACGTCCAGTGATCAAGCGCAGCTCTGTGGAACTTGGAAAGCCATGCTGCCACTCTGATAGCAACCTCACATCATCGTTTAAATGCTGGTGTCATCATGACTCTGTCGTCACTGTTGGCATTCTTGTCGCTGCCATTTGTGTTGCAGCTGCTCTCTCGAATTTCTATAACCACAATTAAATAACCACAATTAATACACTATTCCACGGCCTTTCCTTTTAGCACTTCTCTCTCGAATATCCGTAGCCACAGGACACACTCGTATTCCACTGTGTTATTCTCGAGTACGCTCGTGAGATTTGGCGCCAATATATATACCCAATTTCAGCATTGCTAAGTATATTACGGAACTCCTACCCCCTTCTGTGCAAAATCCTTCACTGGGAGCTCAAACTCGATATCTAATGAGTTGGACTCATTACAGTCTTTAGCCTAGGTTCTCACCACCTCTCTCTAACAGAAAATCACCAGCCAACCACGACCGCCTCAACAGCAACAATATGCACTACCGCCGCAGTATCAGCAGTTGCAACAGATCTAGCAACAGCAACAAGCTGGAACATCCCTGCCATAGAAGAAGCACAACAAGCAGCTCGTGATCTTGCGAATCAGAAGCGGAATGTAACCATTCAGATGGCCGCTAAGTCTTTACAAGGACGCATGGATGCTCCTAGAAGGTTTGGTCAAGGACAAGGTAGAGTAACAGAGGTCTTAGCAGTTCAAGGTGCGAAAACGTAGGCTATATATAATGCTCAAACTGCTACCGCAACCCAAGACGTGCATGATTAAGGCAACTTATACCATGATACTATGGGAATATATGACTAAGAGTCAGATTTTTCAAGAACCTAAAACACAACGTTTAGTGGCAGTGTGTCTGTTTTCTAGGAGCCCCATGTTTCCACTGCTACAGCATCTAACACCAGTGATCAGTGCCGATCGAGATCTAAGTGCAGAAGCCCGATCTTAGGCACTCAAAAGCAAATTTCCCTTAAACGTAGTTTGTAAAAGGTAACCTGAAGTGCGCAAAATCTAGTACTAGAAAGTAAAAATGCGTAGAAGTCGAAAAAGGTACCTTTTTGCCAGATTGCGCAAAATCTAGTACTCGAAAGTAAATTTGCCCAAAAGTTGAAAAAGGTACCTTTTCTGAAGCAAAGATCGTCACAGTCTCGAAGAAACAGCGGCGACAGCAGTTGTAGGCGGCGGTGACAGCGCGAACGGTGGTATGATATATACCAACGGTGGAAGGGGATTTCTCGTCGCCGCCGCCCACTGTCACCGGAAAGGTTGATCTCGACGTTTCCATCCGCAATAATCAAGGAATAGATGCCCCTGTAGAGTGGTATTCTACCACAGCTTGATACGGGATGCTTGACAGAGCCATCTCATCCCTGAATTCGTGGTCCGTATATGAGACTATGGTTCTGAAATATGCCCACAGCGTTTACAATGATGATGTTATCTTCTTTGTCTAGAAGACACATTAGCCGAACCGTTCAGTTATCAGCAAGCATGACGGCGCTCAGTTCGTCCCCTCATGTGCCCGCCGTACTAGAGTACCGAAGTATCATATGAGAATGACTTGACTGGTAACAGTGGAGGTGAATAAGTGAGTATCCACTGCTCTCCATAAGTTATAGTAAGAAGCACGTGCGTACAGGCACAGCACAGGCACTGCTACCCAGACGGCTATCCCGTTCTCGCTTCGTCTGTACGCCAAAAATGTGCCAATGAGAAGGGCCTCAATGCGAAAAATCCGCATATTCCACCGAATAGCAGCTGTCCATCGTAACCCGGACCGGTATACGAGTTACGAGTTACGAGCTGCATCCATCCACCATCCCAATCCCCCCTCATCCCCCATCGCCATTCCACTGAAACACCACACACACACCCGCCACGCCCACCAACGTCCACCACTACCACCGCCGCTCCTCCACCGCCCTGCTCCAACAAATTTGCCGCCCCAGCCCAGCTTCGTCCCCCTACCGTTACTACTACACTACTATACAGTAGCTTCGGAGCACAAGGCTTATCTGCCATTGGGTCAGCAGCTAATCTCGGTCCGGTCCACTCCCATGCGGTGGTCACAGGTTCTGAATGGTCCTGAGCCCTGCAAGTGATGGCGTTTGAAGATCCGGGAGATCGATCGAGTGCAACAGAGTCTCATTCCTCCTCCCCTATGGACCAGGACCAGGGCCAGGCGTCCTCAGCGCCGGTATCACGACCCCAGGCCTTTCGTCGGCCGCATCACAAGTCGCGTCTGGGATGTGTCCAATGCAAGCAAAGGAAAATAAAAGTCCGTTTTAGGAAGGGGCGACCCTGTTTCCCCTCATCGCTCCTTCCCCTCCACAACATCCGGGGTCTTCTGGATCACGTGTATCTCTTTTTATATGGTGATTCACGTGATAGTTGTTCACGTGAAGTTTTCCGTTCAACTTGTCCTCATCATTATCACTGAACTTCCCAGCTAACATCCCTTTTTTTAGTGTGATGAAAATAAACCAAGCTGTGACAAATGTACGAGGTACAATACACCATGTTCATTTGTAGGACTTCAGCCGTCCAAGCCGGCCCTGGAGGTCCAGGCCAACTCGTCCCCGCAGCTCGCTCAGCGCCCCAAGGCTAATAATGGCACATCCCATACAACGCCCTATCCTTCTCCATCAGTCTCTCAGGGCCCTTCAAATTTCTCTCTCCTTTCTGGTGCTCCCGAGTCCTTCACATTAATGGACCTCGAGCTTCTCCACCACTGTAAGCCCCACCCCTTCCTTTTCCCCTTAACACAATCTAACCATTCCTAGACACAATCTCAACCTGCTTTACCATTTCCGATCTGCGCTGCTGGCAAACCGCCGTCCCCTCCATCGCAGTCGATTACCCTTTTCTCATGCGCGGCATCCTCGCCACCGCCGCACGCCACCTTGCCTACCTGCGCCCCGCCCAGCGCGACCGCTATGTCGCTGCTTCCGACAAGCACCACCACCTCGGACTTACCGGCTACCGCGAAGCCCTGACCGAGATCACGCCAGCAAACTGCCACGCCTGCGCCGCGTACACGCTCATGCTCAACGTCTACGCATGGACCTCCTTCCACGGCTCTGGCAGCTTCTTCCTGCCCGACCTAGACAGCGAATCCTCGCCCAACAAAGTGGAGCTCATCACCATCCTCCGTGGTGGCAACGCCGTCATGTCCGTTGCGCGGCACTGGGTCGTCGTAGGTCCGCTCTCGGCCATCTACCTCCCTTGGGTCAACTGGGACAAGGACCCCAATATCAGCCGTCTGCCCAGTGTGCAATCCCTTCTCTCTCGCACCGATGACTCTCCCATCCTTCCCCACGAAGATGACGCCCGCCTCGAGCGCCTCGCTGCCCTCTGGTCCGCCCCATCATCTGATTTCCCCTCCCCGCCCGCTTCACACGGAGGCGCGCCGTCGGGTCCTGCACCCCTGACGCCGGAAGCGCGGCAAGTGCTCTTCGAGGTGCTGTTCTTGCTGCGTCGCATCTTCGTCATCAGCGTGGCGGATAACGGCATCGAGGCGCAGGCCGCGACGCTGTCGTGGTCGATTATCGTGTCTGACGCGTATATCGCGGCGGTGCAGCAGCGTAGCCCTATGGCGCTGGTGCTGCTCGCACATTACTGTATTTTGCTGAAGCGGTCGGGGGAGAGGTGGTGGATTGAGGGGAAGGCGGAGGAGCTGTTGGGGAAGATAAAGCGTATTTTAGAGGCGAGTGGGGAGGGCTGGATGCAGTGGATTGAGTGGCCCATGAGGGAGGTGGGAGAGGGAAGGGTGAACGGGAGTGTGTCAAGCCAGGCGTCGACGGTGGCTGGGACGCCGATTTAGAGGCTGGGGATGTGTGGTAGGTATTGATTTGTTGCTGGTTGCTCGGCAGCTGGCCGCTCGTCTGTTCTTTCGTGTCTTTACTTTTTGGGTATAGGTTGGCGTTTTTATCAAAATATGGCACGGGTTATGGTGCCTTTGCATCTGCATCTGCATATATAGAGAGATAAAATCTCTGAATACGATTGCAGCTTCTAGAACCGCCTTGCAGTATAGCAGCGGGGAATCTAGCTGCTCTACAACCTTCAGCGGCATCTTGCAGTATAACATTGCAATATTCGGCACGTGCAATCGTAAGAAATGACACATTAAGCATTATCCGTCATGACAGGCTCCTTCTTGCCACCCTCCATACCCCTGAATGTAACGGCCAAATATCAGTTCCCCAACTAAGATGCCCCCAAGGACCGCAAAGAGTATCCCTAGGTTCAGGGCCATCACAGCCAACATTCTAAGAGGGAAGATTAGCCAACATCGCTCTTCAAATATATAGAATGATGGAAACATACAAGATATACCCAATAAAGGCCCTGATAAACTCCATAACAGCTCGTAGCCCATCCTTCTTTACACTCCAGCGTGCACTCGGTTGCCAGTCGCCAAGTATCCGGCGAAAGGGGGCACACTGACGCTGTGAATTGTGTTCTTTCGGGGTGCACCATTCATCACCAAGCTCTCCATCCGTCGGAGAGGTCAACGGGTCGCATTCCAAATCATCATCCCGAGCCATGGAGGTAGGGAGAGGGCTTAACTTGGCCTTGAATAACAGACGGCTATTGCGTACGGTGCGCAGTGGAGGTAACATATTTGTTTGTCGGGCCTGTTCCAGCCAAGCTCGTTCAGTCTGGAATTTCACAGCTCCAAGAAATCGATTTAGGACAGCTAGGAGGAAGACGCAAATTATTGTTGCAATATATGAGGATACTGTGGTTGTGGCCCATTCCTTGAAGAAGAGGGTGACGTGGGTGCCAGTAGAGAAGATGGTCGACATGCTCATTGCTCCCATTTCCATTTTATCAGACATTGCGGGTGGCTTGGGCGAGGCCATCGTATCGTGGTCCATCGATTCTATGTCCATGTCTATTAGAAACAGGTGTAATAGCGGCCTTTGACGTGAGATATGTCGTCTCTATCGCCAGAGCTTTATTTTGAGGGGAGGTGAACACTATGCTCTGTGATATAATGCTTTTGTACCTGACGCCCAGCAATCAGCCCAGACGTGTCTTGTACGCTTGTTGCTAGCCAATACATACTGAGGAGCATGTTTCTCATAACGTGCTAAAATGTGCTCGAACATTCTCAACCGTATTGTTAGGTATGGTCACAGTGTGATCCCCCCGGGCTGACTGTCTAGGAAACAAATTACTCTGTTACCACCCCACTGCTTGCATGGAAAACACTGCGAAATTGTCTTGCTCTATATTAAGATGTCCAATTGTGTATTCTTATATGATTGTGTACAAAGCCATCGACGCCTGCGTCTACCGTCTTATACTTATTCTAGGCACAGTAGCCTTACATACATACAGGAATCCCAGTAGCAAAATGTACACCCACTACCGCTGCATAATAATTTCCGTCATAATCGTCCTATGATTCCTTCACCGATAACCCGCCCTTGGACCTCGACTGACATTGTACGGCCGATAATCCCTTCGCCGCCAGCATGAAGCTCCAGCTTGCGGCCGACAGAGCTTGAATTCGCCTCATTGTATTGAATAAGCATCTGCTGAAGAATGGGATTATTCTGCTCTCCCTCTCCGGAATCCGAAGGGGTTCCGTATGCGCTTCCAAGAATGTCAGATCCATCTCAAGGTTTATCAATACAGATGCGATGGTTCAGAAGCACCTACTATATCCGCACCTTCATATCCCCGCGCCACCATTCTGGCTTAGTCTCGTACATGAGCTGGGTATTTGCTTCCTCCGCTGTGGCAAAATAGTTTGATAGCTGACACCTCCAACTTTGTCCAGAAATCAGAGCCATGTCTCCATTTTCTGGTCGCATATGGATAATGGCCACCGCATCTCCAACAGAGGGCGCTGGTGGAAGATGACTATCGCCGCACATCGCTCAATGCAAGTATGAGAGAGTGTTGGTGTCTTTTTTTTTTTTTTTTTTTTTGGTTTAAACAGATATATTCGAACGTACTGAAGGGGGTATAGATATAAAAAACGTTCTCGACTCCTCAGGGCGCGAAAGGTTGAGCGGGTTCCGGTGAGCACTTATCGGAGTATAGAACAAAAGAAGATCAGCCCATTGAGTTCTTTCTTAACGGTCAATGGTAATGCTCAATGTTTGTCTTATTATATGGTTTACTACATATGTTGTATGTTGTGTCTTGGAACTAGTAGCGGAGGTTTGAGCAAGTTTGAGCGGGATGGGGAACCCATATGACGTTCAGCCATCGGTCGTCTACACATGATCATGATGCTGGCTAATGATGAGAACAAATATGTTCTACCCTCCTTTCCTTCTCGTGTAAGCTTTTTCAAGCTCGAGTACCTCTGCTTCCGAATTTATTCACTGCATCAGTGCCTTTTGTCTTCACTGCCCTCCCCATTACCAGTCTAGAAACACAAAATTCAAGATGAGTTCTACGAAATTCGCCGTTCCCAAGCTCCCCTATGCTTACGATGTAATAAACCCTAATGAACGGGATATGACATTCAGCTAAAAAAAGTCGGCAGGCACTCGAACCCTACATTTCCGAACAGATCATGACCCTCCATCATTCCAAGCACCACCAGGCCTATGTGACCAACCTCAACACTGCCTTGGTCTCGCAAGCAGCTGCCTCGGCCACAAATAGCATTGTCCAACAAGTACATCTCCAAGCGGCGATCCGTTTCAACGCCGGGGGCCATATCAACCACACACTGTTTTGGGAGAATCTCACTCCGGCCGCTGGGACCGCTGCCAGCCCTTCCGTGGCCGGGGCTCCACGTCTAATTGCTGCCCTCACATCGCAATGGGGGAGCGTCGATGCCTTCAAGGGAAAGTTTGAGGAAACGTTGCTAGGTCTTCAGGGCAGTGGCTGGGGCTGGTTGGTGCAGGACGTCGAGACCAATCTGCTCGAAATCATAACTAGCAAAGATCAAGATATTGTGCCAAAGGGCAAGAAGCCGCTGCTTGGAGTGGATATGTGGGAGCATGCGTACTATCTCCAGTACTTAAACAACAAGAAGGAATACGTCTCTGGCATTTGGAATGTAATTAACTGGACTGTGGTGGAGAGGCGGCTGGGGAGCGATATTGACACCGTCTTCAGTGTTGTTGGCACTCTGGCGGCGAATTTATAGGCATGCCACCAACAACTATTAGCATCTCCATTTGGCAACCAGCTGGACTTCTTTAAAGAAATTGACTATTATGCGATGAGTATTGATTATGCAGTAACGTCGCGCAACTACATACGTAGCCTGTTATCACACCTTATCAGCCCACTAAACTTGCTCAAACGTTCTCTAACTCCTTTCCACCAACTAAAAGCTCACAAAGGCAAGAATTGTCATCATTGATTTACAATATCAGGCAACTCTCTGGTAATTACTCAGTCCCCGTCCTACATTACCTTTAATAAGGCCAGCCGCAGCGAATGGTGTGGAACCAAAAAAAACTGATGGCTTAACCTCGCCATTCCGCTGTGCAAGCTCCGTAGTCTACATCATGGCTTCCTCTGCATTTGAAATTAGTACCATCGTCGAGGCAGCACTTATATTTATAAACCTTGTCTTGTTTTTGTATGGATATCCTGACTCATTACGAACAGCCCTGTGGGAGGAGGGCGGGAGCAAAGGATTCAATTCAGACCCGAAGCTTCGGATATATTACTACGCAAACTATTCGAAACCTCCCACGATCCCTTTTATATGGTCACAAGCGTGAGTGATGGAGTAGTTCTGCCCTTTAAAAGGGGTTTGTGGTGGGTTTAGAGTCGACGAGTTAGTCTAATAAAATCGCAGATTCACCGACTCCAACCTTGGTGTTTCAATTCTCACCCTATTGCTTTTCATGACACGGATGAGCCTTAAATATATGGGTGCTACGAACAAGTGCACTGAATTCTTCTTGCAATGCTGTCTCATCTTTTTTTGGATCCTGTGTCTTGCTGGTCAACAATCGCCGGACTATTCCGATGGGCAATACCCAAGTCGCCTTCCATGGTATTTGACGCACACATGTGGTATAGCGGAGAAAGCGAACCAGACTGCCTGCCGTGTAGCACAAGCTTCGTTCGGATTTAGCATTATCACTATGTAAGGTTTTACACGGAACGATACTCTTTATAAGCCTGCTAAGACTATTAAACAGATTATTCTTTGGATCCTCGATCTGCATAACGGCGGCGCGCGAGGTATTTATCTTTCTAGGCAAACGCGAACGTGAACGAACGGGGACGAAGACCCTTCCTTTAAAGCGGAATGTCTATAATACACCATATGAGATGGATGAGATGGACCAGCAGTTCAAAGACGATTATCCTCTAATGCATGCTGCGAACATTTGATCGGAAGGTTCTTGTTAGGGTTCATGGTAATATAATCAGAACATTAGAGAGGTAGTGCGAGAAATTAAAGATATATATTGTCTGGGTTGAATAATCCGATGTCTTGCACAAATATGTAAACCTGTCTAATAATCCTCACTCTCATCTATAGCTACAACTTCTAGTACCCTAGCTGTTCAATTAGCTCGGGTGAGTTGATAAACTCGCACCTCTCTCTCAACTTCTGCTCTCGTAGGACCTCCGTCGAGTCCGGGCCATCGATCGCCGACAGCCCTTCATGCGGGCCCCCAGCAACAAAGACATACACCTCATCTCCACCACTGGGAAACGCCTTTCCAACGCCCTGGAACGTATCCCGCCCCTTCACTCCAGGCTTCCCAACACTTGCAAACGTCGACCAAGACCTCGACCCCCTGTCTCGCAGCTCATAGTCCTCGGGGGCTGGGTTGAACGGGTACCCATTGATGTCATAATGCGACAAGTTTCCAAAAATATACGCAAACTCCGAAGTGTGGATCGGCCCGAACCCAGTCTCGTTTGTAATAGACTCCAGGATCGGGTCCAGGATCGTTTGGTTCCAGTTGTACAGGTAGACGTCGTTTCCAGCAGCGGCAATGTGCTCTCCGTACCACATCGGCTGGCAAGTCATGAGGATATCGCGAAAGATGCGCGCGGCGCGGAAGAATTCGCTCGAGAGATCCGTGATGGCTGGGTCTGCGGTGAAGTCGGAGACAGGGTAGAGAGAGAGGAGGCGGTCGATATTCGCGGGTGTCACACCTGGAACGTAGGACGAAATGAAGGCGCTAGTGTCGGCCGGGGTGGTGATGGCAGTGTCGGTGAAGAAAGTGACATCGTCATCGCACCACCCGATCATGGTGGTCACTTTGGCGAAACGGTGCTCGCGGATGAGCTGCGATGGCGCTGCCGGGAGGAAATCGCCGTCCACAACGGGCAGCCAGATGTCGCCGATGTTGTGGGCGATGTCCGCGACATATGTGTTCAGCGACGCAGAGAGGAGCGTCTGTGTGTCGAAATCACGGAGGCATGCAACCGTCTCGGCGGAGTGCAGGTCTGTCGTGTTGCATCCTACGTAGTCAACTAAAAGGCGCATGGCGTCAATGGTGAAGTTGCCGGTGATTCCGGGCTCCAGCGCTTGGCTTTGGCATATCCCTTGCTGGAATGGCACGGGCTTGCTTCCCCCATAGGCCATTATTTGCATTCCAATCGACAAGCCTACGTTGTAGCTTTAGTTAGAAATGGGCCAGGTCATGGGAAGAAAGTTTGAGCTAAACTCACCACCAGAAGACTGTCCGAAGATGGTGATCTTATTTCCGTCACCGCCAAAATGCCCAATATTATCTCGAACCCACTCAATAGCGAGTCGCTGGTCACGAAGCCCGGCATTCTCAGAGCCCTCAGACTCGAGGGCATCGGATTGTGCAAACCCGAAGACTACCCAAACAGCATGTCAGCCACTCTCAGGAACCCAACATAATCGGGGAATATTTGGCTTGCTTACATCCCAGCCGATAGTTCAATGCAACATGGATGATTGGCAGCCCATTTTTCTCCGACTCCAAAATCATTCCATCTGGCAAGATAGTAGGGTCGTGGTTGTCCCCTGCCCAGAAACTGCCACCGTGGATGTACACCATAACGGGCAGCTTGTCGCCTGCACATGCTCCCTTCGGCCTAGCTATATTGAGGTTCAGACAGTCTTCAGAGATATTCGTAATGTTGCCCAGCGAGATTGGAGGGGTCCAGTTTCCAAGCTGCTGCGGGCAAGAAGGGCCATATGACTTTGCTTCGATTGTGCTCCCAGCGGCAGCAACATACGGCTTCGGCGGCTTGAACCTGTTGGCGCCACCCGTGTCCTGGCCATAGGGGATGTCGAGAAAGACCTCGATGCCGTTACGCTCTAACCCCGCATACGTCACGTCTCGTTTTATATCGACCACCCTGGGGGATGTCGTCGCGACTGCAACAACGCTGTAGAGAAGCGCGACGATGACGTGAAACTGCGACCTCATACTTGCTCAAGAGAATAACTGAAGAGAGAGAGACAATATCTAATGATACTGACGAGGAGTGGAAATAAGACCTAAACAAAAAGGTAATCCGAACCGGATTTCCGGTTCGGATCGCTGTTCTCGTGAGAAACGCATCTGGCAAGGCTGTGGGTTGCACGCAGATCACATCTAGATAAGGTAGGAGGAGTACAGGTCGTGTACCAACGCGCGGATTACTCGTACCTGCCAAGGCCCACTTCTCAACCGGAGATCTGCGACGGTGGGATGAGCAATTGTCAGCTGTGAGACAAAAATACAATTCCTACGTGGCCGATGAAGCTCGACATGCTTAAAGAAACGCCGCTGCCCACACCCTACCTAGAACCCACGCGTTGGAGAACTACGTCGATGTGAGAATGATGCATACAGGATTTTTCTTGTAGATCCAGGTAAATAGGGCCTGATTTGAAGCTTTGTGTTATTACTCCCCAGAGTTTCCTCTTCCCATCCAAGGTGGGTTAGAGGGACGACCCTCTATACATAGGGCGGGTAGCAATATCGGCACGGTCCGAGTTTACTCCATGCTTACGATTGTTACAGCACTCATCACTGGCACAACAGCCACGCCGCCAAAAGCCCGAAGACAAGAGTTTACAGTATTTACAATTGAAACAAAAGCTACTAATAACTTGAGGTTATAAGTGCCATATTGGCTATTTGGAAACAAAACCAAAGAGAAATCCTATCAGCTTAAATTGCTGGTATCATCACTCTTCAGACTTTCTAGCGACATGAGTGCTTCGGAAAACCCCCTGAGTCTGCCATGCGGAGACCATTAGTGTATTTACAGCCTTATGGAACGCCTCGCTCCTACAGTCAACTTCTTAGTCCCGCAAAATAAGTCTTACGGCCTTACCCAGCCGCTGTGGAAATTACCTTGTCCGTACCCACCACGCTCCTGGCACCATTCGCCTTTAGTTCCAAGTATCCGCTCCTCCAGCTATGAGGGAACCTATCAGAACAATGCGGATGCTCTAAAACCTTTGGCGCCACTAAAGCCACATTGCCAGGCACAGCGAATAGCTTCATAACTAACCCCATAGCGCAACCAATGATTCTGGAACCGACACGCCAGATCGGCGGATTCACGCGAGCATAAGGGGGAATCGGGTAAGCATGGCCGCGTCAAACTCTAAACGAGCATCTATCAAGCGATATATAGGAATTATGTATTCAAAGATGGCTGCATTCTAGCATCCGGGTTGGCCTTGCTATTTTACCATCACACTCGTTTTTCTCTTTTTTAGTCAGTCTTTACTCTAAGTCGCCTCGATGAAGCTGAGCGATGTTTTGTTCGGTGCCATTCTGTGCATTTCCGCTCCAGTGAGAGGAGAATGGACTGTCGGCCAAGGAGTCTACACCCCAAGCGGTCTTGTCTTAGGGTCGGCAGCATCTAAGTTACCCAGCGTTTCCGTCTATCGCGGTATCCCGTACGCTCAGCCGCCCATCGGTGAGCTTCGCTTTGCAGCGCCACTGCCCTTCTCTGGCAACACGCATTTGCCCTTCTCCGATAGTCCGTCTATTGACGGCACTAAATTCGTGCGTTGCCCCATTGTCTCAAATGTATTGACTGTTGCTCATTATCCTCCACATAGGGTGCATCCTGTCCCGTATCAAGCTATTTCGCTGGGAAGCCGGTTACGAAAGGGAAGGGCCTAAGTGCCGCGGGGCTGGCGACGCTTGCCCAATTGACTAAAGGCAATAACGACACCAGTGAAGACTGCCTGACCCTTAATGTGTGGACGAAGCCACAGACTGGAGAGGAGAAGAAAGCCGTGGTGATTTGGGTGCACGGCAAGGGGTATACGACCGGATCTTCATCTGATCCAGTATATGATGGGCAGTTCATAGTGAACGAGCAGGACATCATTCTTGTGACTTTCAAGTACGTCTCGTTCATGCAATTTCAATGGGCATAGCCTAACAGCACCGCAGCTACCGCATGAATATCTTTGGCTTCCCAGGAAGTTACCTCAACACCAGAAATATCGGACTCCTCGACCAGCGTCTCGCCGTGGAATGGGTCCGCGACAACATTGCCGGTTTTGGCGGTGACCCAGCCCGTATCACCCTCATTGGAGATTCTGCTGGCGCAGGCTTAGTCGATTTGTACAGCTTCGCGTACGTTGACGACCCCATCATCTCCAGCATGGGCCTCCTATCCGGAACCACCTCACTCAGCGGATGGGATCCCGACTCGTTGCCAAAAGCCGAAAGGGACTGGAACAGTGTAACCTGCGACATCTGCCGCATGGGGACCGAGACTGATTTCGCCAAGGTCATCGCCTGTATGCGCAACAAAACCACCGCCGAGATCACCGCCGCTATTCCAATCACAACCAACCCCTACGGCAGCAAATCTTTCTTCCCAAATAACGACGGCAAGACCGTCTTCTCCGATTACTACGAGCTCGCCAGGACCGGAAAGTTCATCAAGGTGCCTCTCCTCATCGGCAATACTGATGACGAGACTGCCTACCACCGCATCATGGCCGACGTCTTCGCTCCATCATATGGATACGGCCAGACAAATTACGACAACGAGCGCCGCAACTACTACACCTGCCCCGCATCTGAACGCGCCAGACACACCGCCGACCTCGGCGTCCCCACCTGGCGCTATGGCTACTTTGGTGACTTCAAAGACGCCCGTCTCACGACGGCGGCGCACGGCCGGGCCTACCACGGCTCGGACGTGCTTCTGATTTTTGGCACGGAGCTGGTGCCGGGCGTGAAGCAGGATGCCGACGAGCTTAAGCTGGCAAAGTACGCGCGTGGTGCGGTGGCGGCGTTTGCACGCAACCCCAAAACCGGGCTGAAGACCTACGGATGGCCGCAGTATAACCCGAAGGCGAAGTCGCTGGTTCAGTTGGGGAAGGATAATAAGGTTGGGACGTTTGCCGTGACTCCTGCGGCGTTCGATACGGGGTGTCTGTATTAGAAGGCTCATTTGGGGCTTTGTACAGTACACCATGATTCTCATCGCACTTGTGCGGAGGCCTCTGCGATGAGCGGTGTTGTCAAATTAATTTTTGTGGCCCCTTTTCCTAGCTTTTGAGATGCTGTTGAAGTGATAATTATTCCCCTTGTTAATGGAGGCGACCTACCACATATTCATGTTCGCACCACAACATTTTGGCAGTATATTAGAAAACGACCCCAATGAATTAAATTTGAATAAGTATATTTTGTTCATTTAAATATTGTGCTATCTGCCCCATGCAGAACGCTTAGCAGCCTCCAAAACCGTAGATTTTGTGAATTGTCGATCCACAAGTCAGAGTGTGCCGTTCTATCACCTCGATGTTAGATATCAATGGTTATTGTTAACTTAGCAAACTGAAAGATATACCTTCAATTGCACATCGGCAACCCGACATTCTTGCAGCCATTAGCACAGCATGATACAAGATCAAAGCCGTTGCCAGCACGGTTGCACATAACCTATAGCACGGGATTAGCACGCTGATAGCTAATCAGTTGGCAGAGGACACATGGTGGTTGAACCACGTCCTAGTCTAGTATGATTGATAGAGAAACATGTCAAAATACGTACAATTGCTTGCTTGCCACCACAATAGGCTGGGACCTGGGCGCAGAGATAGAACCCCCAGTGACACTGTATTTGGGTACTGGGGTAGCGGCAGCTTGGATGACGATAGGGCCAAAGGCCAGGCTGAAGAGGCTAAGAGCAAATTTCATGTTGGTCGATGGAATGTTAGATGTCGGCGATTTCTGCTTTGTAGTTAAGGACGATTTTTTTATTAAAAAAAAGAGACGGACGAGGCCTCCCTTTTATGAGCTCTTTCACATCTGTGGAACCCCGCACTATGCTTTTGAGGCAGAGGTTCACGAGTAGGTAAAGGCAGAAATATACAGTCCTGGAGCGGGAACACAGAAGCGGAATGATAACTGGAAGCGAGGTAACAGTGAGTGCAAGGGACTGTTATGGTGGTGGTGGTGGGCCCAAGAGCAACTATAACGCAAGGAGAATTGGGCACTTGGGCATCATGTTCGGTCTGACATACGTAAGCTTGTGTAACTTTGACTTAATTCATAGCATAAAGGCACGAAGTTAGAGTCTTGGAATCAAGCCCCTTGCCTCGTGAACGATGATCTTGGGAATTTTGGGATGGGACGATTGGTACGTACATATAAAATGGAACTTCTTGCCCTCTTCACGTGACCTCCCACCACCACTTCCTCGCATTTGTTATGGCTCTCGAGGAAACTATTACAACTATATACAATAAATCCATCCAATCCTCTTGATCGTCACTGAAGCCGATTTCGCCGACGAATAGCAACCATGGTTTATACTCTTAGCGTCCACCTCTACTGCAACGAGGACCCCCAGTCTATCCCCCGCCTCAAGGCCAAGCTTGTCGAAGCTGCTCGGATCTACCGCAAGGATCGTGAGACAATTGATTGGCTTGTTATGCAAGACGTTCATGACCCTCGGGCATTTACCATCGTTGAGCGATTCGAGAACGAGGCCGTAAGTTTCATTGCTTCCAGGCCATATCTTGGCGTTTTTGACCAGGGCTAATTGAAATATACAGAGCCAGAAATACCACCTTGAAAACCCATACTGGCTCACTTTTGACCCCTATGTCATCCCCCTCCTCTCCAAGCCTATGGACCTCCGCCGTCACGAGGAGCTCGATACGAGCAAGGATGTTAAGGTTCCAGTATGATTGGAATTTTTGGTGAGATACCAATCAGGTTGTATCAGCTGAACTCTGGCTAGCTGTGTATGATTGCATGACTATGAGGATTGGGAATGCAAAGAGCCTGCTTGCCCCAAGTTTAACAGCAGCCTAAATTTAGTTGGTAATCAAACCATGATGGCCAGAACTTGACAGAAACGTTGATTCCACTCAACCTGTAACATAATCGTGAGGCTACCACTCACCCGCCACTCCACTCCAGGCATGCCACTATATATGAAGAACAGTCATACTATCTCATCCGCTGGACGGTGAAGCAACTCTCATAAAATCACGTGAGCCTCCCACCGACAAAAGGAATATATTCGGGTGGATGTTTATGCCGCCTTTACAACTTGAGTTGGGCCCCAAGCCTTCAATATATCTCGAAAGTCCACCCACGTGTCTACGCTGAAGTATAATCGGGTAGATGTTTAAGCCGTCCTTACAACGCAAGTTGTCTCTTAAGTCGTAAATCTATCCCTAAAGTCGATGAAGCCTTCCTGGTTCATCGTTTCGCGGCCAAAATATGCCCCGTCTTATAAAGTTCAGCAATCATGAAAACGCAGGGCTTGCTTGGCAAGAAATCCCAGCAGCTTCACTTTTCAATACGATTTCTATTCCTACCCAATGGTAATCTTAATTTATGCCACGAGCTATTCCTCTGTTCAATGTCGCAGAAAAAGGCACTTGATAGCCTGCAATTCGGCTGCGACGTCTACTGGCGCGACAGAGCACATACCGTATATACGGCCGTAAATGAGGCAGCAAATCTAGTCAAGGGGCAAGATCTACAAGCAGGCAATTGAAATATACATTTTGTAGCTGTCAGGAGCGTTAATGCTTACGTTTAACCCTTTTTCAGAGTCTCGGGAGCAGCATTAAGCTTAGTCTCGCCCGTGAGAGGATGCAGAATTGGGGGGTAATTTGAATAACCAGAAACATCATTCTAAGATTATGAAGTTTAAGACGTAATGGAATCAATCGTCGAATTGCTTCTTTGTTCTGAGATTTGAAGAATGGTCACTATATAATCCTCTCGATCCCCCCCTTTCGACTAGACTCACCCTCCAAGCTCTCAAGTCTCATACTCAAACAATACAAGCAAAGCAGTAATAAACATACTATTCCATTTCCAAAACCACACTGATAAGCTAATATCAATAGACATACAACCAACCCATCCAGCACAATGAAGTTCCTCCAGCTCCTCGCTACTTCCGCCCTGCTCGGCCTCTCCATGGCCAACCCAACCCCTGACGCCAACGCCGACGTCGAGATCCCTGCCGACCTTGACAAGCGTGCCTGCACTTCCCTCTCCTCCGCCAAATGCCACGGCTCCAGTGGTGTAAGCGGCGGCATCTACTGTGGCTACTGTGCGGCGATTCAAGGTACCGATTGGGCGATCGGAAATCACAGGTACTATGCCTACCAGATTAATGGGGCCACAAAGTCTTGCTGCTCCTATGGATATCGGGACTCTTGTGAGAAGAATGCTGGGTCTGCTCTCCAGTGCCCATTTTGAGGGTTGAGCTGGGTTTGAAAAGATCAATGGGAACGGAAGGAAGGGAGAAGGGGGAAAACACCAAATAAATTATTTAGTGATTCAAATATAACACCCCATCATCGCCTTGTAACTGCATCTAGGGGGCTGATGTACTAGGACTAAGGAAATTTGGAACAAGGAACAAGTCAGTGATGAAGTGAGCCTACGCAGCAGAGTTCGGATTGCACCGCCAAGCAGAGCACTTGCACCTCTGAAGCGACCATGTTTCGGTTGCCTAAATTACTTTGCGTCGCTCACATCAATCATACACCTACGCCGCACTACGCAGCCTCATCCCGGCGTCCCTAACAGCCGTTACTATATTGCAATACCAATATACCTAGTTCACTAAATTTAACTTTCCGTTCGCAATGGCAGCATCTAGTTCCCTTGATGCTTTTCACCTTTTCCCTCGCCTTCCAACCGAACTTCGTCTCCAGATATGGAAGTTTGCTGCTGTTCTACCTCGAGTTTTAACAGTGCGTTCGGTATTCTCGAATCTTAGCCTGCAGCCTAAGAGACTTGAATACTTTTACTCCCCCGATCCTGCTCCGGCAATGTTCCTTGCTTGCCAAGAATCCCGTTTAGAAGCTCTTCCGTTATATACCAAGGCGTTCTCTGCTGATACACGATATATCTGGGCAAACTTCACTGTCGACACCATCAAAATCGACGATTACTCGTTGCCTGAGATAAAGCTCGCAGAAAGACAACTCATCCGTTGGTTGGTTGTGGAGTCGGTATCCGCCGGACTTTACCATTATTATCGCTTTGGAGAAGTTCGAGGCTTTAGAAACTTAGAAGAAGTAGATATCTTGGTGTCAGATGAGATTTCTCAATGGGAAGGCTCTATTAATCATTTTCTGTATCATATGACGGTGCAATATGGTGAATTGGAGGATTGGGAATGGCCGAGAATTAGGATTTTCCAGCCGGAGACTGGGGTTGAAATGAATAGCCAGAAATATCACAGGGCTATAAATAGGGAGCGAGGCTGATTTCGCAGAGGAAGAAGACGCAGGCAGATAAGTGAGAGCGATAGAGAAAGGGATTCAGAATAAATCCAGTACAAATGAGACTGGTGACATTCTTACAACTTCCGTCCACCAGTCTCATAATCATTGACATTTGATAATGACAGGCATTCCAGGGCATCCCACTGTAAATAAATAACAGTCACATACGACCATAGGCTCGAGAAAATTAGGTATCCCGTCCAGTCTGCCAAAAGGCTTACCAGGCAGGAGAATGCTTCGACAGTTAAAGCGTTGATCATCCAAACGCAATATGAAAAGGCTTTTCTCGTTGGCCATCAATTCTCCATAATTCATAGACTCGACAGCTGCAGTAGGCACGTAATTTGACTGCAGGTGTATAGCGCGAAGTTGGCCATGATTGGCTCCATTCATGTCAACCTGGGGACAAATATCTACTGTAGCGGAACGGGCCACACCCAGTCAAAGACGTTCGTTACACAACTATACTAAAATCTGACGGGATACACTGATGACTAATAAGTACGTTGCATATCATTTCCTATACTGCTTGTACGGTCTCATAGTTATCAAATATGTTACATAACTATGTAAAAATAGCTGGCGAAGCGGACAGGAGCTGTAGAAATAAGCTCAGTGCCTATATAGCAACCATTACTATTGCTAGTTCTATCTATTGTATATAAGCTCCATTTATTAAGATTTTCAGCAGTGAAAGGGATATGGCAGCCGAGGCCCTCTAACTCAATGGCTAGCCGCTGCAACACAAAAGTAACAATGTTACGATTGCGAACACATAGTAAAAGTGGCATATTGGTCGTGAAGGTGGTGAAAATCTTGCCCGTAAGGCTCCCTAAGTTAAACGTACTACAGGCCCATGCCCTTTAACAGCATTTACATCGACGAGTAGGTATAGCACAGAGGGCCTGCCTGGATATCCATGTAGTCCTTAACAATAGGTTCAGTATCGCCAAGCTCTAGGATGGGCATAGCATCGGTGATCGAGGCTGGAATGGTTCTGTCGGAGTCTTGAAAGCCGGCGTAGTCAGCCAAGCGGGTAGCGTTACGGCCCTGCCACTGTACTGGGGTTAGCAATTGCACCATTCGCTAGCAAAGAACAAAGAGATGAGTAGTCGTACCTTAGCCCAGGCACGGTCAACATTGGCATGATGCAGGAAAAATAGAGGCTCATTGGGCGATGTGGCGGGCCCCATGTCGCCAAAGATGACGCTATGGACTGCAGGTGTGTTAGTATATTCCAAGTAAGGCAAGGTAGGTAAAGACAAACTCTGTGCGTGCGGCAATCCCTCGAGCATGTTAACCATGTCGGGAAATTTATCGAAAGCGTAGATGGTGTTCATGACTGCAGAGTTGTACGCTCCTACTTGCATCTCGCCAATAATGATGTCGCCATTTTCATCGTTTCCCTCGCCACCGTTGAACTCGCGCGTGAAGCAGTGGAGGCGGTTGCCAGATTCGTTCATGTCAGGCCATCCCATAGCCAGCGTTAGGTTCGTATTGGCAAAGGGGCCATCGACTACGCAACGCTGGAAGCCCGGCTCATAACTGTCGGTGCGCTTGCCGTCGCCGCCAAAGCCGGTGACAGGGTCAAAGAGAGGAGAGTTGGGCATGTCCTTGGCATCAGCGTCAATGCTCCAGTCCCAGTACGGCTGGCTACCGGTGAAACCGCATTCGGTACGCAGCAGGTCTTCGTGCAGCTTCACATACCAGCGGTGCCACGGGAGGAAGTTGGCCACGAAGTGGATTTGCGTATTAAGGGCAAAGTGGGAATAGACCAAGTCGTCCATACGCGTGGTGACGGCGTCGATGTCGGCGTACTTCGCCTTAGGCAACCCGCGCAGGCACACAGCGGCACGGATGTACTCAGCCTTTTCGGCGTTGGTAAGCTCTCGCCATTCCTTGCGGATGACCGGGTTGGTGCAGGTGACATTGGCACGGGTTATGGCGCTCGCGGCAGTGCCTACTGCGAGGGCGAAGATGGTAAGGATTGAGCGGGGAAGCATTGTGAGAAGTGAGTACTGATTGGTTTATGGCGAAGGAAAGCTCAAGCCAAGAGGTGAGTGAAGATGAGAGAGTTGAGTGATGAAGCGACTGTGCGAGAGCTAATGGTCAAAAATGGCAGTGAAGACTGAACTGTACATCTTGGAAACGTCCGCCTCTTTATATATGTCGTCTTGCAAAATGCCCTACTTCTAGAATGGGCCACTTCGAGACGGCCCCTCCGGAATTACGATACCTACTCATGGGGCACACCGCAACGGCACTCACTCACTGGTGTCGTCGGCATAATAGACAATACTGCTAGTAGCCGTTGCAGTAGTCTAGTGTCGTCGCCCATGCGGTCGACCCTAGAAGCTATACGCGGGCCCGTTTTGCTCGTGTTCAAGTCACAGAACGGGGCGGCAGACAGGGAGGAAAGCTATACTAATAAGACGATATATAGGGCTATACGATGTTACCTTCAGAAGCGACGCCAAGATATAATAATAGCTTCTTGGCAGCTAATCTCCTAGCTGCCCCACCCCCCTAACAATATATAGAAGTCTAATTAATGCATGAATCTGCGCCACAGCTTTACTAAAGATCATATTTCGTTGCTGTAAATACGAGGATATGACTAATACTAGTGGCATTATGCACAAATACACTATCTAACTGCTTTTGTTCATAAAATCCTATTTTTATCCGTTTTTACTCTTTAATAATTAATATAGTAGATCTTTTCTATAATTTAGAGTCTTAGTAGTAATTTACTAACCATTAATGAAATATGAAAGCATTAGCGGTTAAACCGGCCGCCAACCACCATACTAGACGACCATCGCCGCTTTTAACCCTTACCCCTTATTTAGACCCTCCATTATATGATAGCGACCATCCCAACTTTAACTTAGAATATGCCGTCACTAGAGCAGTCAATTGTACTCTGTAGTTCTATAGGCCATTGGGCCCAATCTACATTTACTGGAATAACCACGCACATGATGGTCTTAGGCACTGGCCTGGATTCTATTATCAACTGGTGCCAACCCTCGCCCCATCCTTCCAATCTGCTCCGCGTAGTAAGCAGTTTGGACCCCGGCACCAACTTGCTTCAATCCAAATGTGCGGACTAAGAGAGGCATCTGTAACGCGGCCAGAGTGACATTAGCCTCTTCGTCCGAGACGTCCGTGGTGTTCAGTATGATCTCCTTTGGTAGTCTGGGTATCACAGCTGCTGGTCGTCCGATGCCGACAATATCACAGCCGCCCGATTTAAGAGCGTGCTCCATGCCGAGTCTAGTCCTGAAGCCGCCAGTGACCATGAGGACAAGCTCTGGGAATGTTTCTCGGACAGTTTTGGCGAATTCTAGGAAGAAACTCTCTCTCTGGAATGTCTTCTCCGCAGCGGCACTCGCGGGAGCTTTGGGGGTAGAGTCCGCCTCTGGATCGACCATCATTTTAGGATTCTCGTACGTGCCGCCGGAGATCTCGATGAAATCAATACCGCAGTCGGCCACAAGCTTGATTTGCTCCATAGTATCCGACAGTGAGGCCGAAGAGGCTGCATCGACGCTGTTCATCTTGATACCAATACAGAACTCTTTACTTGTCGCTTTTCTAACAGCGCGGATGATGCGGAGGACAATCTCAGCTCTCTTCGCAGGACTTCCGCCGAACTCATCGGTGCGCCGGTTTGTCTGGGGCGATAGGAATTGGGCAAGTAAATACCCGTGTCTGTGAGAATCGTCAGTATCTAGTATGGGAGAGAATAGATAAAGCTTACGCTGCATGGAGCTGTACGCCTTTGAACCCAGCATCCAAACATTGCTTTGCAGCGGCCACGAACTGATCCACTAGTCCGCCATCCCCTGAGATTTCGTCGACTGTCATCTCCCTTGGCGTTCCAAAAGCAAGAGAAACAGCAAGCTTATCGACTATCCTAGGTCCAAAGTCCAACTTCACGGCAGATGGAGCGACCGTCTTCTCAAAAAACCCTCGGCTGCCTGCTCCTGGGGGTGACTGCCGCCCTGGATGACATAGTTGGACCACTGTTGGAGTTCCGTGACGCTGGCAGGTATCCGCCCAATGTTTCCACGTTTCCTGGAGGTCTTTGGAAGCTTGATCCGACGCATTGGACGAAATGGCGACATCTTTCACATTTCCCATATGAGTATCTGATACCATGACATTCCCTATGTGGTCTTAGTACGTATATGGCAGATTATGCTCAAATTTCTTACCAGTCAGCACCATGCCCCAATCACCGTCCGACCATTCCTCATACGCTTTTATAATTTCGTCGTTGGGAATGTGGTTGGGTGCTAGGTTCTCAGCCATCGCAGCCTGTATATTGTTAATGGTGAACCACCCACGTGCATTGGATCTTTCATCAGTACCTTAGAGAGGCGATTTGCGAAGCGGAGGCCGCAAGGCAGCACAATCTCTTGTGATAGAAGCATCTTCACGTAGTTCAATTACTAAGGATATCAATTACGAAGGATATTGAAAGGGCGCTGGAAATGGGCTCCTCATGAACTGGGACAGTGGTCGTTTCATAAGTTTCTACATATTGTCCAAACGGATAAACTCTAGCACCCGGCGGGGGCGATTTGCACCGAGGACAACCAGACTAGGCATTAGTGGAGCATATCCAAGATTTGATTTCTACGACGTTTTAGAATCTTTGCCTCTTGAGAACTTTTCACGGCGGGGCGTATGAGCCGAGGTTCGTCTCCACCACCAAATACTGTTACTAAGCAAGTCACGTGCGAGGCACAGGACGGCAATGCCAGGGCGGAGAGTCTACAAGCCGACACCCCGTGCGGAGATATAAAGGAATGCGGACCTCCGAAGGAGAGTCAGTAACTGCCGATAACGTGTGATTACTATTCAGTCCAAAGGGTCCTTACAAATACCCAATGTTTTTGTTTCGACTTTAGTTTTATGCGGGTTTTCGCCCAGTGGTACCTGAAGAAATTGAAACATGCATTTTGCGCAGCAATCACATGATCTACATTGAAAACAAACAGGCACATTAATCACACCGGCGCCGTAATCACATAGATCCCCCTACATCTCACCTTCACATGACCTCCAAGACGATATAGATGAAGCCCGTCGTCTAAATATGAGAAGGCTGGTAAGCGCGCTAGTAATCAGTGGTACGTACTACAAGCGCTTCCATCCCGCCCCTAAGCGAGGCTTGGCAGCCAATCACAGCCGATCCTCAGCCTCGCCAGCCAGCCTCCTCGAATAGCAGAGACAACAAGCTCGTGGTCCCCCAGCCATTTTCTAAACCCTCAGTTTTTGGCGAGGTGAGATATATCTCTGATGTGATGGAAAGAATGGAGACTAAAGAGTCTGGAATGTTTCTGCTTTACTGCTCATCACATTTTTATTAACAAGCAAGCAAACGAAGAAAGACCGAAGTCAATCGTTGTGTTGGAGACGACTAAGCTTCGCTGAAGAGAGTCAACTCGCAAACGCTCTTTATCATATTAATATCCACGATGCGCTCCCCGCTGCCACTCACGCCGCTTCTGGCTCTCTCGTCGGTGTACTCGCTCTCCCTCGCTCTACCACTCATATCGCGACCGGACAACTCGCAGCCAGAACCAGTTCTTGTAGCTCGCGCAAACTACTCCGTCGTTCCTGTCGACGGCGGCGCCCAGGGGGGCACAGTCACGGTTACACAGACAGTGGCTGCCAGCGCATCCGCAGCGGAGGTGTACATCACCGTCACGGCTTCTGCGGCAGTGATCACGGAGACGGTTATGGGAGCTGTGGCGACGCCGTCGGCCGTAAAGGAGTTTCAGACGGTGTATATCCCCACGACGGTGTACCAGTCCGTCGCAGCTCCAACGGCGGTTGCAATAGTGTCGACTGTGACGCTCAGCTCGAGCATCAGTGCATCCAGCTCGGCCAAGGTTTATGACAATGGGATGTGGCATACGACATACCCAGTGTGGTCAAACTCAACGACGACCCCGACACAAGCAGCGAGGAGGTAGTTGATTTTGGATGGAGGGCACTACGAAGTGCTTTCATACCTTCATACCTTCATACCGAGCTACATAAGAGCTGCATGGAACTTATTCGGAAAGGGATCAGACGGTCGAGCTGTTGGAATACAGGCCCAGATCAACACCGGCGAGGATAGAGAGCGCCGATTTGATATGTGTATATTAGGACACATATAGATGGAAAGACAAGCCAACGACACCACCGATACAGCGTCGATGATTTGCACGAACATCGCATCAAGATGAAGGCAGCGACGGGGCAAGGAGCGCACCAAGAGCTGGAAGGCGCAGGGCACAGGGAATAGGGGTGTCGTGTTGATCGAGCAGGGGATATATAAACTGTGATATTAGACTTACAAGAAATAATTAATAAACAACATAAACTGAAAATGTCGTTATAAACAATGCTCTATCATAAATGAGTTTGCTGTTGTGAGTGAGTGACGATCATATTGGAGTTCCAGTACAGTTTCTAACTGCCTTGGTCGAGGTGGACCCTGGCAGCCCGTCCCCGCGCTAGCGGATGACGCTGCTGTAGCGAAGACGCAGACGTCGTGACCTGCAAGGCCAACGTCCTGGGCCGCGCAAGCCAGTAATCAACCCTTTGAGTCAACAACTCCAACGATTCCAGTTGAAAATCAATGCCCGTGCCATTGTACCCTGTCCCGACCAAGAACTGAATCCTACATCGCTGAACTCGACCATGGCGACACCTCCGGCGGTGGAGGACCAGGCGCGGCTGCTTGAGGATGCCTTGACGGTGGTGAGGCAGCAGACGCACTTGATGCGCAAGTGCTTGGAGACGCCCGGGAAGCTTATGGATGCGCTGAAGTGCAGGTGGGTAGCTCTTTTTGATTGAATCGATTTTCCGGAATGCTCGGGTTGGAGTCTTGTCTGTGTGTCGTAGTGCTAACTTAGATTGCGTAGCTCGACCTTGGTATCAGAGCTTCGAACGAGCAGTCTCGGCCCCAAACAATACTATGAGCTATATATGTCCGTATTTGATGCTCTCCGGCATCTATCGGTGTACCTTCGCGAATCGCACCCTGTCAACCATCTGGCCGACTTATACGAGCTCGTCCAATATGCTGGCAACATCGTGCCCCGGCTCTACCTGATGATCACCGTGGGCACCGTCTACATGGCCATTGACGATGCCCCGGTGAAAGAGATCATGAAGGATATGATGGAGATGAGCCGAGGAGTCCAGCACCCGATCCGCGGCCTCTTCCTGCGCTATTACCTGTCCGGACAAGCCCGCGACCACCTGCCAACGGGCAGCGGAGACGGACCGGAGGGGAACCTGCAGGACTCGATAAGCTTCATCCTGACGAATTTCGTGGAGATGAACAAGCTCTGGGTGCGTCTGCAGCACCAGGGCCATTCGAGGGAGCGGGAGCAAAGGACGAAGGAGCGACAGGAGCTCCAATTGCTGGTTGGCAGCAATCTCGTGCGGCTGAGCCAGCTGGTCGATCTGGAAGCATACAAAAACGTTATTTTGCAACCTCTGTTGGAGCAGGTTGTCCAGTGTCGCGATGTGCTTGCTCAGGAGTACCTGCTCGAGGTTATCACGCAGGTCTTCCCGGACGAGTTTCACCTTCATACCCTCGACCAGTTCTTAGCTGCTGTTTCACGACTCAACCCGCATGTCAATGTCAAGGCGATTGTGATTGGTCTCATGGATAGGCTGTCTGCGTTTGCGGCTAGGGAAACAGAGCCGGAACCATTGGAGGAGCGGAAAAAGACCGAGGAGGATGCCCTCGTTAAGCTTTTGGAAGATGTACGCCTAAGTAGCGAGAAGAAGAAGAAAGAAGAGGAGGCTGCTTCTGCAGCTGCTGAGGGTGGAGACGATAAAAAGGGCGAGCCGGAGGAAAGCACTGACGAGCTTCCGAAATATGAAGAAGGCGCCGAGGCCTCAGAAGACAAGAAAGAGGACAAGAAAGAAGAGCCCGCTGCACCAGACCCAGAGGATGAGCCTGCTAATGGCGAAGATGAGGCTGCCCCGGCAAAGAAGGGTAGAGGCATCCTGGATAACATCAAGTTATACGAGATATTCTTCGATCAGGTCATGAACTTGGTCACGGCTCAACACCTCCCAATACAAGACACAACGGCATTGCTGGTCTCCTTGGCCAACCTAGCTCTAAATATTTACCCGGAGCGATTAGATTATGTCGATAAGATCCTCGACTACGCAAACCACAAGTGCCAGCAACACGCGAACAGTCCCGAGCTGCACTCGCAGGCCACCCAAACAAATATTCTCAGCCTTCTCCAGGCCCCCCTACAAAGTTACGCATCGATATTTACAGCGCTCTCTTTGCCCCAATATATACCCCTTATCAACTCGCAGACCTACCCTACACGGCGGGCTATTGCTGGTGAGGTGGCCAAGACCCTCTTGAAAACTTACACGAAGACGTCCACAGTGGCAGGATTAGAAAGCGTACTAGAGATCTTGAAGGTATTGATCAAGGAAGGGTCGCAGCCGCCGGCAGGTTACCCGGGTGTCCAGCAAAGAAGGGTCGTTGAGACGGACGAGACTATCGAGGAGCAAGGCTGGCTGGCTAGAATTGTTCATTTGATCCACAGCGATGACAATGATACGCAATTCAAGCTTCTTCAAGCCACCAAGAAAGCCTACTCAGAGGGCAACGAGCGCATCAAGTTCACAACCCCAGCCCTTATCACCAGCGCTATCAAGCTCGCCAACCGCTATAAGGCACGCGAGCACTACGATGACAACTGGTCCACGCAATCCTCCTCGCTGTACAAGTACATGCACTCCTCGCTTTCGACTCTTTACACCCGCGTCAACGGCGCCGCCGACCTATGCCTGCGCCAGTTCGTCGCCTGCGGTCAGATTGCGGACCAGAACGGCTTTGAGGAGGTGAGCTACGAGTTCTTCGCGCAGGCTTTCACCATCTATGAGGAGGCTGTCAGCGACTCCCGCGCCCAGTTCCAGGCTGTCTGCATTATCGCGGGTGCGCTGCACGAGACGCGCAACTTCAGCAAGGAGAACTACGATACCCTCATCACCAAATGCGCGCTTCATGGCAGCAAGTTGCTCAAGAAGCCGGATCAGTGCCGCGCGGTGTACTTGGCGAGTCACTTGTGGTGGGCTGTGCCGATCGCGGCGAAGGGCGAGGAGGACGAGAAAGGGGTAAGTTTCTTTATAACCCGGTAGAGTGTACTTTTGTACTGACGTTATTTAGCTTTACCGTGATGGCAAGCGCGTGTTGGAATGTCTCCAGCGCGCTCTTCGCGTCGCAGATGCATGCATGGACACCGCGGTGTCGGTGGAGCTCTTCGTTGAGATCCTGAACCGCTACGTCTACTACTTTGACCAGCAGAACGAGGCCGTGAGTTTCCCCTTTCCATCTCTACCATTGTTCGCGTCGTTAACAATAGCTAGGTGACTATCAAGTACATCAACGGCCTCATCGAGCTTATCCACTCCAATCTCCAGACCAACCAGGACGCGGCTACGATTGAGGGCCCGAGGAGACACTTCGAACGCACCCTGGAGTATATCGCTTCGAGAGAGTACGAAGGAGTCGTAATGACGGCTGCGAAGTGAAGGAGCAGAATGTGCGATGAATATAGTGAAATGTGAGGGATACGGACTCCCTAGCTGAGAGGGGTAGTATGTTTGAAAGGGGTGTGTGAGTGAGTAGAGTGGTCGAGCTGTGGGGGTAGTGGTAGCGAGCGCTTTGTGGGGTGTCTGTACATTTTCTGGGGCGAGATAGATAATATGAGATAGGGGAGTCCTCTATTGGCATTTGACCTTCCCCGCTACGTATTTCAGGGGTAGAGAGAGTATTTCTTAACAGAATTTTTAACAGCACCAAATGTGAACAGGACAACCAAAAATGACCGGACGAATAATTAGAGGTTATTATTAGACAAGCCCAACTATTGCCATTTAATTTGATTTAAGTATTGGAGGGATATATATAAGAAGGGGTGGCACGTTTCCAACTGAGAAGATCCGTTACAATGATATTGCGAGTGCGTGGATAACCAAATGGGCGACTCACATAACTTACCAGCTGCCACCCTGACCACTTGATGTTGTAGTTCTTTACGAAGCCATTTCATACACGACGTATGTCGGGTAGGCGAGTACATTCTTGTCGCTAGATTCCTGTCGATGGGTTCTTGTCGCTAGGTTCTTGTTATTAATTCTCGTCACCAAGCTCTTGTCGCCGCGTGGTACTTTCGCCGTAACGCCACAGCCATGATATCTCATGTAGTAGAACCACAGCTTGGGGTCCCCGTCCTTTTTGTTTGCTCTTAGAGCGTGTCTTAATATTGATTTCTTCGTCTTCATCTAGTTTTATGCTATCGCCATATATCCATCTTATTGGATTGACTGCACCCGCATTTAAAAGGGGACGAGAGCAATGCAGCACGTTAAAGCCATACCCACGGGCACTGTTCCATGGTTCAACTGCATTCTGTTGGTTAGTGGACAGGCCTCCTACTGCTCCAACGAACGTAGCTGCTGTGGACGCGCAGCCATGATGCGGACGGCACGCAGACCAGCTTGTGTATATTGTTCGTGCTTCGGAGATTGCGTCTCTTTGAAATAGGGTATACAATGTGATTGTTGGATGAGTGTATTCATAGACATTATGTACCACATCGAAGCTCAAGCTGGAGCTGGAGCTCGGAAAGGGTGTCTGGACAGGTTGTATCATTGAATGCCACTCGACAGGACAGGGCAATGAAGTGTAGCAATAATTCAGGCATACAGTGCAAAGAGAAAGGTATTATATCCAATAATATATGAAATAAATGGGCAGACGACTGCAAGGTACATTCATGCAAGGCTGGGAGCCACCTCCCAATTCAACGCCACCCATGTATCACCGCTCCCCACGCGTACCTCGCGGTTGTAAAATGATTTTGCCCAGGGCGCAACAGTTACTGGCGCAGGGCACGCTCCTCGCGGCCTCAGAGACCAGTGTAAGAGTGCCGTGGGACTGAACATGGTAACTGCGTTTACCACCGCGCGACAATTTGCGGGGAACAGACGGGGGTTGTGGGGAAGACTGGGCCAGACAGGACTTGCAAAGGGCGAAAAGACGCAGCGTTTTGCTCTGTGTATAAGAAGGGATTGATGGGATTGATTTTTCAATCTTTTCATCAGTAGAATCCATTAAATATCATCAATATCTCGACCGTTTTCGACATCTATATCAATATCCAGCCCTGTCTATCAAAAAGTTCGCCTTTCCAGTACCTGATCCTTCACTGGTAAGTTCGCAACAAGGCTAGGCCTCTCACGCAGCCAAACTGACACTAGGCAGCAAGGATGGCCAGCCAAAAGAACGAGAAGGTTCAGCCTTCTAATGCCAAAGAGCACGCCTCAAAGCCTAAAGAGTATGTGACCCTCTTATAGTTCGCGATTTCCACCAGTTGTTTTCCAAATATCCCAGTACTGACACATCGTTGTAGTAAAAAGGCTGGCAAATCGTCCGCGACTCTCGACAGGTACCTCTATGATACAACTTCCTCTGTACAGGAGCGCATGGCATACCAGCCAGTGGACAAGAAATATCGGAAAGACAGCAATGCGTCGAAGAAGGCTGTAGCGGAGCACTTGGAGAAGATCATTAATAAGGTGTGAATCAAGTTGGAGGTGGATAAAATTTGTTTGGGAATTGGACGGAATGCGAACGTTTTATTAAATTTCATTAGAGAATATCAAGCCCGCTGCAAAGCCTCTGTATAAAGTTTTTGGATGTTGAGGAAGGTGATACCTGTACTCGGTGATACTGGCGGGGTCGTTCCCTCCCGGCGCGATGTGGAGTAAGCGGCAGGGTCCAGTGTGGGGTAGCCGCATGCAAGGGGACTTCTCATCCGTATCCACGGTCGGCATCGACATCCATAAAATGAGTATAATAATCATCGATTAAACTCTTGGTTCTATGGCTATTCTTCTTTGTCCGGTTATCACATTGTTTCGAATCCGCAGTCCCATTATCTGTAGCCCATAATAGTACTCCTGGTGCCCAATCTCTATTGACCCTCCTCCACAACCGACTTCTTAATCCCCTCCACAAACTGCCTGACTGCCTCTCCTCCCTGTGCGTACATTGCCTTATTATCAACCTTGATCTTCAATGCTTCGGCCACACTCGGCAGGCCACCCTGCTGCAGAGCTATCGTCAAGCTGCCAAGGCCTTGGCTGAACTGTGGGCTATGCAGCACTCTCTTCAGGATCGCTCGCTTTTGGGACACGCTAAGTGCTTCCAAAGCCGCTTGTGCTGTGCCGCTGGTTGGCTCGACCATGCCGTCGATTTGTGCGGAGGACTCTTGCGCTAAGAGCAGCACAGTCGGAGGCAGGTAGGAGAGGAAGTTGTCGAGTTGCGCTTCTGTGGCATTGTTGATTACGGGGATGGTGGTGGAGGTTGTGAGGAGGTCAGAGAGAGTTGTGTATGGGCCTTGGCCTTGGGCTTCTCCTCCTTCTTCTCCTTGGGCGAGATTGTTGTTGCCACGGAGCGAGGCAAGGAAGTTGTTGACTGCGGTTTGGGCATCTGTTGGTGCTGCGGCAGAGGAAAGAGAGGCATTACTATTTGAAGTTAGCTCTGCGTTAGAAGTAGAGCGATGGTTGAGGGGGAGAATATCAAGACTGGGCAGCAAACATTGGCAGAAGTGCAGGCAACAAGAAGTAACAGGTATTGGCAAAAGTGCAGGCCAGGATGCAGCAAGAAGCGTTTGGTGCAAGCAGGTTCAATGGTATAGTGTTTCTAGCAGTAAATGCGCAAAAACGCCACATATACAGCACCCATCTCCGTTTTCAAAGTCACCAAACGCCTCTTGCTTTCCGTAAAAGCTTTTCTCAACCTATGCTAACTTCGCCTGGTACGCAACGCAATGCAACACAGTGGATATAACCTACGCTCTTCCGCCCTCGGCACCTCCTTCCCTCGACGGCTCGCCCTCCTCACGGACATCTCCACCTGTAGCATCTGGGCCGGCGCCTCCACCACTTCCTCGGTGGTGTTCTGATGGGTCGCCATGGCCTTCTACATCCTCCATGGTCTCGTCCTCATCGTCACCGCCCCTCGGGTTTTGTACATTCTCCAGCTCGCTGCTAACATTGACGTCCTCGCCCTGTAGCAGGGAGTCCACAATTTGCCCGATCTTCTGATCGCGGGTCGAGAATGAGCTTGGGTCATCGGCGCGTTGGGGCTGTGATTGGAGCCAGAATAGGTGGCGCTGGGAGGAGGACGAGAACTTGAGGACAAAGATGCGTCCGTTCGTTTTGGAAGTCGGCTGATCGGAGGTTTTGTATTCGTATGGGACAAAGTGGCCATCGGTTGGGATCATCATAAGATCAAGCTCTGGCTCGTCGAGTTGAGCTGTGCGTGGCCGCCAGCAGAAGTGGATGAGTTCTGGAACATTAGACACATGCTTGAAATAGTTGGAAAGCTACCATACCATCCTCAGAGTAGAGATATATGTAACCCTTCGTTGCCAAAGGTGTGACCTTGTAAGGCTTGCTTGATGTCTGAAGCTGTTGTTAGGAGCCCATCTCAGCTATGCGGCACAAAAGAAGCTTACATCAACTTCACACTGGCCCGCCTTGAACGTGATTATAGGTTGAATAGACATTGTGAAGGTATTGGGGTAGTTGGAAATCTGTGGAGGTTGATTTGGAGAAGCACCACAGCTTTATGAGGGCAGCGCGTTCGTCATGTAGCTATCTACCTTGCGGAGCAAGCGGAACCCGGTCAACCGCTGTAAAGCCACAGCCTAGCCCAAGGTGTGGCTGAGCCCCACAATCATTATCATTAGCCACATATCACATGACATTAGCCCTTGGATTTTCCCCTTCAGCACTCAAACATGATAACCCTACAAAATTAAGCGAAAACATTAGGGCATGCTAAAACTCTACGAGAGTCGCGACAACCAGAACAGTGCAGGCCCGACAAATCCAAGACGACAACACTCAACGAACCGATACCCAACGACCAAACCGAATCGGTTCTTCGTCCAAGATGTCGGCAACTCAAGAGAGTCAGAAGAAGACCTTCGGAAAGTCGACGAGAGAGATTCCTCACCACAGCCAGAAGGCCAGCAAATGGTACCCGGCCGAGGATGAGGCCCAGCACAAGAAGGTGCGTTATAAAACCCAACCCGAGCCAGAGCAAGAGATTGCGACTAGGCGTACTGCACGATTGTCATCTGGAAAATCGAAGGTTGTGGTGTCTGGAGATATTGTGCGATCAGGCTATCAGGGTTGCACCCAAAATATGGACCCAAAGGCATCGATATCAGACAGCGCCACAATTGGATATCAGAGACAAGCAGCTTTAGATTCGCAGAGAGAACAATCGCTAACAGATCAATTATAGGTCCGCAAGACCATCCGTGCTTCCACCCCTCGCTCTTCGCTCGTCCCCGGTACCGTCCTCATTCTCCTCGCTGGCCGCTTCCGTGGCAAGCGTGTCATCCTCCTGAACACCCTCGACCAGGGTGTTCTCCTCGTCACCGGCCCATTCAAGGTCAACGGTGTCCCAGTCCGCCGCGTCAACGCCCGCTACGTTATCGCCACATCCCACAAGGTTGATATCTCTGGTGTCGACTCCAAGAAGATCGAGGAGATCTCCGACGAGAAGTACTTCGCCCGTGAGGCGTCCGACAAGAAGACCGGCGAGGCCGAGTTCTTCAAGCAGGGCGAGAAGCCAGAGGTAAGATTACAGAGCCAATTGCGACGATTGAAAGCGGAAAACTAATAATATGACAGAAGAAGAAGCCTTCTTCCAACCGCGCGGCTGACCAAAAGTCCGTCGACAAGTCTATCCTTTCCGCCATCAAGAAGGAGCCCTTCCTCGTCAGCTACCTCGCATCCTCTTTCTCCCTCCGCAAGGGTGACAGACCACATGAGATGGCTTGGTAAATTGGGGAAGAATGTTCTAGGCGTAGCAGTGGTGTGAGGGAATCGCTCTATTAGGTGCTCGCAGTTGGGCCTTGATGTGGCATCGGTCAACAATTGCTGGGCGCTTTGTATTCAGACAACTTCAACGCATCAAAGACATTACAAAGCATTCCAAAACTATGTTGCCTCGAAGAGTGATGAGTGTGATCATGGATAGTGAATTTATGGGTTTGAAAGGAGTGATGAGATCAGGTATTGACATGAGGTTAGAGCAGAATTGAGACACGGGATCACATAGATTTCCATCCAGCTTTTAATGGTTTAAAACTTCCCTTGTGCAGTTTCCATACCCCCGCCCAAGCCCGGCATTCCTTTCAAGCCAACGATATTTGGAATGCTTGTGATAACCAGCTTTTACAACTCCCAAGTTATCCCCACCGTTGCGGCCCTGTTAAGCCACCTTCCAGCAGCTGACAAGATGAGAAGAAAGTTCCCCCTGGACTCCCAGTTTATACCGTTTATGCCCACCGTGATATATTACGTTTCATCCTTCCACCAACGCCTGGGAGAAAGCTTGGCTGAGATAAAGGCATGGAGAGGACAAAGGAGAGTGAGATCTTTCCACGCCAGCTTGGAGGTCTGAACTCCTTTGAGGAACAACAAAATTATGTGTGATCGCGGCCAGCCCCGGGTCCGGGTTTCGTCATAGTTGCTTTACGTGCCTAATGTCTCGGCATTCCCTGTCCAGTGCTTTTTCCTGGCAACTGGCGATATAAATGATTCAAGCGTGCATGAATGAGATGATAGACAAAAACATACACATTGGGTACCGCTGGCGATTGACAACAACCCACCACAAATATATACCATTTCCCCTTGTCTAGTATAGTATTTATAGTATTTATGATTCTCAAAATTTATCACAACAAGTCCGAGATAAGTGTGTGCTTTTTGGTGAAGTTGTGTTGGTGGGGCCTGTCAATTGGAGGAAACGCACGTGATGTATATATTGACGCTAGTCTGAAAACATCTAGCGTAGACGTTCCTCCCATCGCATCGCGATTTTGAGTCGAGAACGCGACGAACTGAGCTCAGGTAGAGAGAGATCCAACACCAGCAAGCCTACAGGCCGTCGCAAACTCGACACTCAACATTATATACTGTCTAAGCGCAGTGTATGCAAGCTGTGGCTTCACAACGCCAGCCGACCACGATTTTATTTCCCCAATTGGCGCCAAATCGCACCCAAAACTTCACAAGGGCGTCCCATCGACGCACAGCTTAGCCAGGTCCCATTAACGTCGGCCGCGCGCTTTACATGCGTAACAAGACAAAATGACCGCCAAAGCACCGCCCCAGGCTTTTATTTCTAGCTATGCTCCACGACTACGGACATACGCCAACTCACTCCTCACACCAATAATACAACCTGCTGCAGCCGTTGCGACTCCATCGTCAAGAACAACGAAACGAGGCACAACAGCCATTAACTACGCAGAAGATGGGTTTGAAGATTATGATGAAGATGATGATGAAGGACGGCGCAGGCCCACCGGTTTAAGGAGCTTGAGGAGGGAGGAGACCCTACAGGCAAAACAAGATGTCGCGGACAAATTTGGAAAGGAAGCAACAGAACCAGTCGAGGTTCAAGGAGTATGGAGAGAATGGATGGGCAAGGCTCGTTCAGGGAAGCCAGATCTCCAAGCTCACTCGCAGGCATCACTGCCTCTCACTCTCGTCCCAATTCGCATCGATGTCGACATTCCAGCCTTCATTCCACAAGCCCCTCTTCCTCTGCCATCAGGCGCAGCTTACAATAATATCGACCCCTCATTACCAGTATATCGCACACCAGATGTCACAGTACCCTACCGGCTAAAGGATATCTTTCTCTGGAACCTCCACGAGACTCTTACCACCACAGACCAGTTTGCGCAATGCATGGTGCAGGATCTAGACCTCCCGAACCGCCAAGCGCTGGCCATGGAGATCAGCAAGCAGATCCGCACTCAGCTTGAAGAGTATGCTGGCGTTGCGCTCCACCCTCTCTTTCACTCACAGCAAACTCCCGCTGCCAATGGGACTGCTATCAAAACGATTCAAGCAAGTACCGCGTCGCGTGACCATTCCGCAACCCCTGCCGTCAGCGGACGAGGAACTCCTTTACATGCGCCTCACCTGTCAACAAATGGGTTCTCCACGCCAGTGAAGGTAGTTACACAAGAAGTTACAGCCTCAGCGGTTCCTATATCACAGGAGGCTGACGACCACAACCCGGACGACACGTATCGTTGTATCATCACCTTGAACATTAATCTCTCCAACAATCTCTACACAGACAAGTTTGAATGGTCGCTATTGCACCCACCTGGAACTGCTGAAGTCTTTGCGAAACAAACATGCGCGGATATGGGACTCTCCGGAGAATGGGTCCCAGCGATGACCCATGCTATCTACGAAGCTGTACTGCGCCTGAAGAAAGAGGCATGCGAATCAGGAGGGCTCGTAGGTGGATACGGCGGCGAAATCCCCAACGAAGCAGTCCACGGTTCCGAGGCCGGCTGGAGATACGACAACGAGCACCTAGCCGACGAATGGGAGCCCAAGGTCGAAGTCCTCAGCAAAGAAGAGATCGAGAAGCGAGAAGGCGACCGCGAGCGCCAGATCCGCCGCATGCGCCGTGAGACTGCGCGATTCTCGAGTAACACGGGCATGCTGGGCGGGATGCCGCAATCAGGCGGCCTTGGGTTTTTCGACCCTGGAGAGCCGACGGAGGAGCGGATGGGTCGCGGTGAGCGCAGTAAGAAGAAGAGGCGCTTCCGTAGCTTGAGTCCGCTTGGTCGATCGGGGACTCCAGGTGGGAGGGGGACGCCGGACACGGGCTCCGGTGTTGCTGGGTATGGTGGTGGTGGAGGCTTGAATGATTATGAGAGGACTACGTGGCGGTGCGCGCACTGCCGGGTCTGGGGAACGGCTGTGTGGGGTGTGAGGGATGGGCCTGCTGGCACAAGGGTACGTTTTCTTCTTACCTCCCTACGTGTTCACTCGCGGAGACAGTCGTATCTATTCATGTGCTTTACTAACGAGACTTAGACACTGTGCAACAACTGCGGTTACCTGTACGAGCGTGACCGGAATCTACCAGCCTGGACAAAGGACTTGCACAAAAGCGATCTGCGCGCGACCGATTACCGGTAGAGTTGGATGGGTTGATGGAAAGAACTCCGTCCCCACGGGCATTGCTGTGTGTGTTATAGAGAACAGGGAATTTCGGGGCTTGGGGAAGGCTGGGTATGGGAGCGTTCAGGCGTTAATGTTGCGGGCGGTTCGATGTGCATGGGTTCAAGGCTCAAATCCTCGGGATCCTTTGGGGCAGATGTACTATGGGAGCTTGAAGTATTGGAGAGACGCACTGCGTATTGCACTTTGTATCAACACTTATAGCGTGAGCAATGGGGGCGTCACGCGCCATTGGTAGTGAGCAGCACTTGGAGCAAAATATTAAGAAATTTCGGATCATATCCTATGGACTGGTTATACGGCAGAGCAGCACAAGTGAAGTTATTAGAGCATTTATACTATGATTGTCGTGATGGCCAGAGAGGCAGTCCCCGGTGGCGTGAGGGGTTGGGATCTCATCTCCAAACCCCCCGCTAAAGAACCTCCATTTCGTTTTTGAGAATGTTCTGATATGATAGTCACAAGTTATGGGACGCAAAACTACGAACCATTATGAAAAGCTGTTGTACTATCCTTGGTGTACCCTATAGCAAGCCACGGAATCACTTGTTACAGCTTCGTTCTTACTGTCATTGGTGTGTTGTTGTCGTCTCACTTGTTATTCTCACCACCATTCTATCCCACCGTCGAATCCTCGCCCTAGAATTCTTCACTGGGCTCACCACACCGTTTCGAGTGCGTCTTGAAAATGGCAGTCGTCAGCTTTCGTTCGATCGTCACTCCTGCCCATAACTGGTCTCACTCTGGGTTCTTCGTAGGCCAACCAGTTGATACAGCGGATTGGATGGTGATATTAACCATCCCGTCTCATGTGGTATCATGGAAGCGCGGGGAAATGATTACGTTTGATATTGAAGAGCAGACATATTAGGATGGGCGGGGAAATAGTCACATTTGATATTCAAGAGCACACATAACTTGGGTGGGACGCTATTGGCATTGATGGGTATATATAAAGGGACTAAATGTACCCTCCACACTTCTGTCGCTCAAGTTAATTTCTCCAGTTGACCGTTCATCAAAATGACGCCTAGTGACCACCCAAAACCACCAACAGAGACTCCGATCGCTTAAGCGACCTGGCTCAGGATATCGGAGTCACCGCCGTCGAGGACGACCATGGTGCCAACGCGGAACATCTTACCGCAAGCGGTACCGAGCTCCAGCTAGACGGGGAATTAGTACTCCTCCAGACTTTGCGGAAAGTCCTTCTCAGGAACGCAGGGGGATATGGGGAGGACGTACGTTGTTGCCGTTGAAGTGGTGGACGGGGCTCTTGGAGAGCATGGCGTAGTACTCGAGCTCGGACTTGCGGAGGGGAGGGGTGTTGCCGGAGATGAGAACCAGCTTGGCCTTGCCCATGCGGAGCTGCTTGAGGGAGGACTTGTAGCCGAGGACGACTGCGCGCGTGTTAGTTTTTTGATGCTGTGGATATATCTCAGAAGGGATTGGGAAACGTACCCTTGCCGGACTTCATCACAAGCGCGAGGCGCGAGTTGATGGTGTCGCCGGACTTCTTATCCTTACGGGAGGGAGCCATTTCGAGGATTAGAAGGGTTGAAGGTAGAGTGGTTGTTGGTTGGCGATTGGCGGTTGTTGGAAGAAAGTTCGTGGGATTTCGTCGCAATTATTATTATTTTGCGTGTGCGTTCGGATATGTTGAGCTAGTCTGGAATAGACGCTAGCGTACAATCTGGCCCTGCCAAGTTGATTTTTGATTTTGCTGAGTCAGCCAGGGAAAGAGGGTTGTATCACGTGATGTGGTATTTGAAAGATCGGTGGATTAGACGAATTGCGTGCGAATACGTTCAAATTGCCCACTCACCCACTCAATCCTCAGTACCACCACCACTATTCATGGATGTACACCTCCTTTTTCCCATTTCTATTATTTTATTATTTATTTTATATAAGAAGTTTGTTAGCTACTACTATCTTCCTCTATAAACTCGTATTTCGCTTTCTGTGCACCGCATATATTGAAAGAAGTGTTACTCATCGGCATCATTACTATCATTTATCCACCAAGGTTACTGGGATGACTTCCTGTTCTTCCCAGTACCAACCGGCGTCGCATTCACCACCAACCCTTCATCAATGTCCATGACGACTATTTGATAGCTAGAATAATATGCTTTTATTTTTTTATACGTTTACATACTTCTATATATCTCATCCAAACGAGCCCTAAAACGGCCTTTTTCTTTGTGCACAAACTCGAAAATACCTCCATCGAACAGCAACCTTGAGAGGTATTTGTCTCTTGGTTTTGGCCAAATGCGCGGGGCCACGCCTGCTAGTGAGCACAAACACCATTCGAGCACGTAACCTTTGTGGTTATTGTCCATCCGTCCTTCCCCTCCCTCCCCCTCCCCGCCATATTTCAACGTCGCTCCCCTTCCTCACCCCTCACCCCTCCTTCCTTCCTCTTTCTCTTTCTTCCTTCTTTATTCTTCATCTTCTTCCATCAGCATCTGTCTTCTGCATCACAAACCACTCAAAGCATACTTTTTTATTGGCATTTTGATTAGTATTCGTTCTCTTTCTGTGCGACACGGCATTGATATTTTGAATATGACTTCTCCAAGTCCGGATGCGCTGCTGCAGCTCCCCGTCGAGATTATCCTTGGCATAGTCAAGCAGCTGGAATGGCAGCCGAGCGATATTGGGAGTTTGCTATGCAGTTCCAAGGTAGGCAGACTTCACGTCTCATCGCTGCACAACTCAGCTTTTATTTTCAGTTCACTAACGTATTCGCTCCTTCTATAGACAACCAGATTCATCCTCAAGAGCCACGAAGAGCATCTCTCCCAGCAATTCACATCCCACCTCTACACGCCCTCCTCACTCGACCCCATCCTCGCCTCCACCATCCCTCCCCAGCCCATCCTTGACCCCCCCTCCACCGCCGCCTCACAACCCAAGCGCAGGCGCCCGCAGAAATTCACCCCCCCGCTCCGCTTCCCCTACACCTACCCCTGGACTGCCGAAATCCACAAACGCAACGCAATCTTCTGCATCCTCTCCACCTCCCCCCTCCTCTCCATCACCCCGCCGCGCCTCCTCTCTCTCTTCGAGACGTCCACTCGGCTATGCGCCAACTGTCACCATGGGGGGATCACAGCGTTTAAAAGCCATGGTCTGAATACCCTCCTCAAACTCTCGGATGCGAGGGTTACTGCACATACTCCTATTTCCAGCGACGAGAAGAGCGTGAATGGCGATGACCTCGGCAGACGCGGTCAAGAGGCTTGGTTGGCGCAACAAGATGCGCTTGCTCTTGCGAGCGCCTTGGCCCTCGTCTGGGTTGCAAGCACGGTTTTCGAGTACGGCGAGCGCTCCACCTGGGGCGCGGGCGGGTGTGAGCACAACGGTCACGCCGCCTCCGCGACGTCAGGCGCGCCAGAGAGCAGTGATAGCAGCCTCGTGGAGCGACAATGTATATACCGCGAGCTGGCTCTGGCTCACGGGCCGTACTTTCTGTGGTGCAGTGTGCGTGGATCCGAAGCGGAGAGGAAATGGGTGAAGGAGACCCTGGATGAAGGTGTGGAGGGGCTGAGGGAGTACGAGAATGGTGGGAGCGGGGCGGGGATGAGGAGTCTGCAGAGTGTGGTGTTGAGGCGGTTTGCGGACCTGAAGGGGTGTCAGGTTTGGGAGGGGTGGGATGAGGTATTTTCGTGTGTTGGGGAGGAGATTGTGAGGTGTAGGGCGAGGAAGGGGAGTTGTTAAAGTTAAGGGGTTTGATGGGTGTATGTTTTAGCGCGGTAATGGAAGGATGCGCGGGTTTGAGTATTTGTATGGTTGGAAACAATGCGGTGTTTTCTCTATTCTTTGGTGCCGAAGCAAAATAAAGATTATAAGTTAAAAAGTCTATAATAATGGTATCTCTCCCATCAAATCCCCGCCGTAAAACGCCACCCCCCCGTACCCCCCAAACGCCTCCCAAAAAAAACAAATGAAACCCCATCTATCTCCTCTGCTCCTGACTACACCTCCTCCGATCCAACCTCTTCACCACACTCCCCAAGCAAACCTTCAACATCCCCTCCCCCGTCAACCTCGGCGCCTCCCCCTCCTCCGCCGGCCCCCCCATCCACGTACACGTATCCACCATATCCCTCACCCCCCCTCTCACCAACCCCTGAATCCCATCATCGAGCTCACTCAGTGCCTCCTTCGCACCCTCCTCATTCCCAACCTGGAAGAACTGCACGCCTATCTGATGGGGTGCCGCTTCGAGCTGATCCAGCTTCTTGGCCGCCACCAACAAGACGCTCTCGACGTCATCACTGGGCACGCCATCGGTGATGGTCAGGATGTTGAGCGGCTTCACCGCGTCCATGGCGTCGGTGTTTAGAGCGCTGACGCCGTGCTGGGCGATGAGATGCCCGAGGTAGGGCTTGAGAATCGCGCTTAGACGCGTGCCGGTTGGTGTTCCGCCACCGGGTCGGACGGCGGCGAAGATGGAGGTGATGCGCTCGGCTGTGGTGATGTTCCTGTATCCCCCGCCCGCGATGCCCTCAGTCGGCACGCCGGGGTCAGAGGACTTGTGGTTCAGGAAGTAGAGGTCTATCCCGTTTGTGTCGTGTGCGACGATGGTGGGGAGGAGAGCAGCGAGGGCTTGGGAGGTTTCGCGCCAGGAGCGCCCGGCCATGGAGCCGGAGTCGTCGATGAGGAGGACGGTGTCGAAGGTCGTGAGGAAGGAGTAGGGATCTTCTGGCCCGGCGCTGGTGGTGGTGATAGAGGCGGGAGGTGTGTAGGCGGGAGATGGGCCGAGGACGGGGCCGGATTCCGCGGTGGGAGAGGGTGTGTAAGCTGGTGGTGGCTCGTTGGAGGGGACGGTGAAGGCGTTGAATCCTGCGCGAACGGGACGGCGGGTTGGAGGGCTGGGGTTGAGGAGTTCAGAGCGCTCTGGGGGTTGGAGGGTAGATTGTGTTGCTGGGAGCTCGACGGGGGAGATTGGGGAGACTGGGGAGGGGGGTGCGCGGGAGGCTTCGCCCTCGTCGGCGGAGTTCCAGGAGTTGCGGGAGGAGGTGGAGAGATTGCTCTTCTTGCGGCGGAGAGAGGCTTTCAGGGAGGAGAACATGTTGGTGGATTTGGGGGTGGAGAGGAGGGTGATGCCGGGGAGGGAGATGGGGGGGTCGGGTTGGATGGCGTTTGGATGTCTGGATGTTCGGCCGGTGCTGAAGTGGGAGTTGTCTACCAAGCCCAAGGGGCCCTGGCCGTGACTGTATGAGTAGATGTTGCGTGGGATGCTGTCGTCGACTGGTAGTTGCCATAAAGGTGTGTTGTTATATGGAGGAGAGGACATGGTGTCGTTGGGAGGGTAGCTGTTTGCTACCAGGTGAATTTGGGGTGAAGTGTTTGTTTTGAGTCCGAGGTAACAAAGAAACCCAAAGGTCTTTGTGAAGTATGCGGATCTAGTTAGGATGATTCAGGTGTCTGGTAATACAGAGTACTCTGAATGTGTAGATGTGTAAGTGCTTAATGAGTAAGTCCATCTCAGTGAAGTCATGCATTTATTATATATATCACATTTCCAAGACTTCCAACATCCAACAACCCAACATGAACGCTGGTCATGGGCGGCAAAACGGCAGGTCTGACCTACATTGTGCCTTCTAGTATGCCTCTTTCACTGCCACTAAACATATTGGTCACAGAAATTGCCATCGTGCCCCTTGATGGGCGCTTGTGTTGGCCTGGGCCAGCGCATAGAGATACCATACAATTGGAAAGTTTGCGTGACGCCGCCCGCCGCTGTGGATTGTATGTGGGGTCTGAAGTTGGGGTCGAGCAAGGCTGTGTCCCGAAACTATGTGTGGCTGTGATATCTGTGTGGGTGGGCACGTGGGCCAATCACAGTGGCGGTTTCAGCTGCTGCCGACTACCGAAACGGCGCAGTTTCGCCAAGGCTGAGGGCGGTGCATTGCATCGGCGTGCCCATCAACATACTGTTCCCATCTTCTCTCAAAGCGTCTCCGGATTCTCGGTCCCATGTGAGGGATTCAGGGGAGACACGAGGAAGTAGGCGATCTGTAAGGTAATCGGTAATCTGCCTCGGTTCGGCCTCGGCGAGAAGTCGCCATGGTTACGGGATTTAAGCTTTAAAGATCACCAGGGCTAATCGTGGCTCATTAGATCCTATGGAACATATTTCATCATTGTTTCCATCTATGTATTCAAAACAACGCCGCGCTTACCCGTAAATGACTCTCAAAGCGGCGCTACCCCTCATTCCTCCGGGGTCCAGTCCCAGCTGCCCGCCCCAAAGAACCTCTTCGACAAAGCGCTCGACGTTAGAAAGCCCTCGAGTTTGAGTCTCGAATCCGTCGCCACGCTCTTTGTCAACCGGAAGGGTTCTACCCCTTCCACGCTCTCCCACGACGTACTCGGCCGCTCTGCTTTCCAGTTTCCGCGGTCGATGCCGACTCCCGATGCTAGCATCGCCTGGATGAAATCCAGTGCGGGAATGAGCCTTGTACGTAACCCGCAGTGCGCGTGATTTTTGTCGTACTGGTAGGAGGGGCACTGTCGTAGGGCTGTGATGAGGTTCTCAATGTCTCCATCGTAGGGCTCGGGGTAATCCTCCTCGTTGACTAGCAGGGGGGAGGTAAAGGCAAAGATACCCTTGTTAACGAAGAACTTGACCATCTCACCGAGCTGGAAGGAGTCGCAGGCGGCAGAAGAGTCATAGAACATCTTGCATTGCCGGTCGCGAGACGAATAGAGACGTATAAAGTGGGACTGAAGAGACGCGATGGTATGAAGGATGCAAGTTCGACGATAATGGAGCTCGGCTACATACCGTCAGCTCTATAATTAGGACCGTGTGCCTGGAATGCCAGCCCTAAGGATTCGAGAGCCTCATAACGGTTTTTAGCTCGTCGCCAAGGCAACATCATAAGGTAGAGTATGAGTAGGACTTCCTACTCCTCTAACTTTAAGGCGTCTCCAACTATAAGGCATATTCATGACAAGGCTCCTAAAAGGCACCAAGCCATACAATCATAGCCTCGCGGGTATTACGTCGTAAACGACGAAATACACAAGAAACCAACATAGCCAAAAAGCACAATGACTCAAACACATAAGAAATCCCACATTACCTTCAATCCCATCAGGCAAATCCCACCACACCCCCACCTGCCCACTCTGCATCCCTCCTCCCCCTCCCCACCTCGCACTGCCCCTAAACACACACTCCTTCGTCGCCGCCGCAAACTTCACCCTATCCTCCAACAACCACGCCACCAACATCTTCTGCCTCAACAGCTCCTCGCTTGCAAAACTCACCGTCCCGTATGTCTGAGGCCACGGTACCCTCTTCGCGCCTCGAACATACCTTCCCACCGTAGCTGCGCAGTCGAAGCGATCTGCCATCACTGCAAGGATCGCTAGGTATGGTATAGAGAGCTTGGACGTCGCGTCGCCGCTGTGGAGGATATGCAGGAGGTCTGCGAGTATAGGAGCGCGCCCGCCAACATGTGTCGCGTCATCATCATCTGTGATAGCGACGCGGGGCAGGTCGGCGGGCTGTGCCTCAGTGGGTACAACGCCGCGAGCTTTGAGAGCGGCAAAGCTACTCGCTATCTTCGTAGCTTCTTGAAATCGTGCGTCGGTGAGGAGGCGCGAGAAGTACGCAGAGGTCTTGGTGAGGGTATCGAGACGAACGCGGAAGAGCGTGCGGTCAGATGGCAGGCCGGGTTTGGAGAAGGGCGACAGTCGCGGAGGGAGGGCGGAGTTGAGCGCGAGGATTGTACGGGTTGAGTGGCTGTTGGTGAAGGTTATGTCGAGGAGGATATCGCCTGTGGCGCGGATATCGATGAGGTTGACTTCCTCCTTGTCGACGAGTAGAGTCTGGGGAGGCTCTGGAGAGGGCGCGGGCTTAGGCTCCTCTGTGTTGGCGGCCTTATGAGCGGACTTCGCATCGTCTTTGTTGGCGGCCTTATGTGCGGGCTTCGCATCGCCTTTGTTGGTGGCCTTTTGGGCGGGCTTCTGGGCGATCTTGCGTGTGCGGCTCGACTTTGTATCCATGGCTGATGAGGCGCGTTGAGGCGGACATCTGATGCGATGTCTCGTGCTGGCGGGAAAGTGTGTGCGTCGCTCCCCAGATCTGTTGTAAATGAAGTATATTTATGTTATATATGCATCATATGAATAACTATGTCGTATATAACCCGCTTATGTGGCTGCCTTCCCAAAGATACTATCCCCAGTTATAGTATTGCCAGATCTTGGCATGGTCGCTCACCAAAACTGAACGCCATTCCGCCTAACTTGGATGCGGTGAGGCTGTAAAAAACAGTGGATCGTTACAATCATACGGAGGGGGGAGAATCGTATAGCCGTCGATGTTCTAACAGGGCCCATCTACTTTGTCAGCCTTCCCCCGCCAAGACAAGGCTACCACCACCCTACCCTTCACAAAACAAAAAAATCGCGGGGCAGCACGTGACAACAACCTCTTTCTCACCTCCATACTTCCCCCCCTCGTGCTCGCCCTCACAAACCCACCGGGTTACAGAGGCCAAGATGGAGTACCTCCTCCGCTTCATCCAGACGCACGAGACGTTTCGGTTGCCCGAAATCCAAGCCCTCGCCGACCTGGAAGGCATCCCCATGGAAGTCATCTCCTACAGCCTCGACGTACGTGCCCGTCCCCCCCCACCACCACCACTCCCTCACTAACCCCCGTCTCCCAGTCCCCCTTCTGCACCCTCAAACTCCCTGATGACGATTCCGCCCGCCGCCTCCTAAGCCGCAGCATCACCGCAAAAGCAATCTACGCCCTCTGGGGCTCTGGTCCCACCTACCCCACGCTCCACGAGTCCGTCCTCGCCACATCCACGCCCTGGTGGCCGCAATTCCAAGGGCAGAGCTTCAAATTCACCATCGATAGCTTCCAGGGGTCGCGCACCCACGCCGATATCTGCGAGCTCATCAACTCCTTCGCATACATGTCCTTCACCGGCCCCGTGGCCCTCAAGAATCCAGATATGCGCTTCTGCGTCCTCGAGGACTGGGCGTTCGACGCGCAGGCTCACGGATCGAGTACACCGCAGCACCTCTACCTAGGGCGTCTGGTGGGGACGTCCCAGCGCGAGATAGTGGGGAAGTACGATCTTAAGAAGAGGAGATATATCAGCACCACATCCATGGACGCGGAACTCGCCCTAATCACCGCTAACATCGCACTCGCTCGCCCCGGCGCAATCTTCTACGACCCCTTTGTCGGCACGGGCTCCTTCCCAGTCGCATGCGCGCATTTCGGTGCCTTGGCATTCGGATCCGACATCGACGGGCGTGCGATCCGCGGGAAGGGGGGGAGAAATCTGAGGGCCAATTTCGCGCAGTATGACCTCGCGCCGGGGTTTGGTGATAGTTTCGTGGCGGATTTGACGAATAGCCCGTTACGGCCGGGACGGTATCTGGATGGGATCGTGTGTGACCCCCCCTATGGCGTGAGGGAGGGGTTGAAGGTGTTGGGGCATAGAGAGAAGAGGGTTGGGCCTGTGTATGATGGTCCCGACGCGCATCACTTGCAACCCGGGTACGTGCCACCGAAGCGGCCGTATTCCTTCTCCGCGATGGTAGGGGACCTCCTTGCCTTCGCAGCAGGGTCGTTAGTAGAGGATGGGCGACTAGCATTCTGGATGCCGACTGCGAATGAGGAGGAGGTGAGGCTTGAGGTGCCGGGACATCCGGATCTGGAGCTGTTGAGTGTGTGTACGCAGAGTTTTAATAAGTGGTCGAGACGGCTGTTGACGTATCGGAGGAGGGGGGAGGGGGAGGTGAGGGGGGCGTTGGTGGGGATTGATGGGACGAAGGTTGGGGGGGGGGAGGTGGAGGGGGGGGTGAGTGCGGATGAGTTGAATCCGTTTAGGAAGAGGTATTTTGAGGGGTTTGCGGCGAAGGGGGGAGAGAAGGGTGGGTTTGCGGGTGCGGGTGTGGGTGAGTGATGTGATGTGATGTGGTTGATGTGTTTATGACCTTAGATGCGTATATGCGTATAGACAAGAGGGTAGGAGTTGATTCCTTCCTCTTAATAGCTGTCCTAGAAACCCTCTGTGGGTAAATATAAAAGCAGTGACAAGCTAAAAATAAACAGATGGTGCCGTATTTATTAAGTCCGTAGGGATAACTTGTCAAATATTAAAATCTTCCCGCCTCTCTTAGTCATTAACAAAGACAAGCATCACTCCAAAAAATCACATATAAAACCCGATTATAATAGAGAGCCATCTTAATTGAAGTAACCCATCTAAGAAACCAACCTCCATACTATTCATACACACTCCCCCCTTGCCATGCTTCTCCCCCCCCACTAGAAAGCCAAATCTAGCAAAAACAACAAAAGCATCCCCTCCCCAATCCTCTAACATAGCAATCCCTTTTGCCCCCCTAATAAGCCGAAAACTCCATCCCCTTGGATTTTTAAAAAAGGAAGCTAGACGAACGAATACATACTGGGTTGCCGAGGCGAGGCGACACAATGATGTCCTCGCCCCGCCTAACCGTACGCAGTGTCTTCGCCTAGCTTCTCTTTATCCCCCCGGTCACTCCTGTGAAGAAGCTATAAAAATGACCCAGGTAAACGCCGGACTTGTTTTTCTTTCCTCTCTCTTCTTTCCGATTTCCGATTTCCTACTCTCTTTCCTTCCTTATACAAAGCGGACGCATCAGATCGATCTGTAGGAACGCCAACTCCAAGCCGAACCGTCATCGAGTTCTTTCTTTGAGTCGTTTGTTACTGAGAGTTGAAAGACAGCAACGGCAATGACGACAACGTAAGTGTTCGTTCTTCAAGAACGTTTGCTGACACAAAAGAGGCATGCAACGATCTCGACCTCGATCTAGACCTCGATCTCGATCTGAACTTCCGAACGAAGCAAGCAAGCTTGAAAGGCGCCTGTCCTCCTCTTCACGTATGGTTTATTTGCTCAACAAACATCATCAAACTCAGACAAATACATCTACCACACCACCCCTCCACCACGACGTCTTTCCTCTAGACGCCGACCATCACGGAATCAAATCACGGATTCCAAGGCCTACTCGCCAACTCGCAGAAGCGGCGAATGACATTCGTCGTCCCAGCACCATTGCCCTCGTCACGAACAAATCGCTTAGCAACCATAAGTTTACTCCTCGTATCCTGCTCATCAAGGTGCAGCGGCGCCTCACTCTCAACGTACTCCGATACGCGCTGGCCAATGGCACGCACAATCGCAATCGAGTAGAGCACATCGCGGTTCTCGCGGCCATCGAGCAGACTCCTCAGCGCAGCAAGGGTCTCATCAACTTCCTTCGCCGAGCCGGGGTCATTGTCGTGCAAGCGCAGGGTGACGAAGTGGCCGAGATGGAACCAGAACTCCATCTCACGGAGCTTATGGTAGTCACCCGTCGCGGGGGGTTTAGTGAGGGAGTTCCCCTCCGCGATCTGGGAAGTGACGAGGTTCTCGAAGACAGCGAGGCGGGCAGCGGCCTCGATGGGGTCTTCGGCGGGGGGGATGCCGTCTAGGCGGGGAGGGGCGGGGGTTGCGGATGCAACTTCGGCGGCGGAGCGAACTAGGCAGGCGAGGGACCAGACGACGCGGCCTTCGATGGAGGCGGTGTAGAGCATTTCGGCGGGGTTGTCCGGGGTGGCCTTGGCGAACTGGTTGAGGAGGATGGCGAACTGCTCCATGACGATCTTGTCTTTGAGGAGGTACTCGAGGCCGTCGGTGTAGTAGAAGCGGGATTCTAGGAAGCTTTCGAGGCCGTTGACGTAGATGGAGAGCCAGAGGTGCTTGATCTCGTCGATGGTGGCCTGTTCGGGTTTGAAGTCCTCAGCCTTGGAGGGCAGCTTTAGGAGGAGGTCATCGACCTTGCAGGGCTTGGCTGTGGTAATGAGGTCAGCGCTTCCGTCGTTGGAAAGGAGTGCAAGGAGACGGTTGGGAGAAAAGTTGTCCACTCGAAGTTTACCAGGCTTCTTAGGGGGTGTGCGAGGGGCCTGGCGCTTGTTTCGTCCACTGGATTGTTCCTTGGATTGTTCCTTGGAAATGGAAGCCTTCTGATTGCTATCTTTCACTTGAGGAGCATCATTTACGCAGCTGGTGGATTGAGAATTACTCTTCGACAGCTGCGGTTGGTTTAGAGGACGCAACTTGCTTACTCCGGTATCTCCAGCTTGAAGAGCGGCCGTCTGAGAGTGGGCCACCTGAGAGTCTGACGTGGGTGGACTAGCAAAGCGGCTACGGCCTCCCACTTGGAGAGGATTGGTATAGCCCGATGTCTTTGGTGGGCACGGCGTTGGAGGGGACGATGAGGGAGGGCTGGACGAAAAAAATGGCGACGAGCGAGCTAGCTCATCTCCATAGAAATACTCCGTACCTTGGGTAAACTGTGGTGCACCCTGTGGAGCCGCGACAGCCTCAAGCGCAGGGTCAATCGCGGACGAGTAATCGAACTGCTGCGCCGAGCCCGGAGAGCTCACGCCAGCCGACAGCGACGCATCGAAAGCCATAGCTGGGACCTGTGCGCCGTAGCCCTGCAGCATGGACGGCTGGTTGCCGTACGGGTTGGCGGTCGCGAGGGTAGCGGCCTGGAGCGGCGCCAACGAGGGCGCGGGCTGGATGGGCGAGGGGCCGGGCTGCTGCTTGAAGATGGGGTCGTAGCCCAGGCACTCGCGCTTGGACTTCTGGCAGTTGCGGCACGCGGGGTGAGCTTCGTCGCACTGTGTTTCGGGGAATTGTTTGTCAGTATGGCGGTGCTAGCTTGGATGTTTTGATATGGGTGAGGGGACGGGAGACGCTGGTTCGCGAGAGACGCGAGACGAGAACACGCGAAGGGAAGGTATGGATCGGGACCGATCTAAGGGAATATGCGAGAGGCACGAAGCGAAGCCTCGCGTCAAATCAACCGAAGGGAGCGAACGACAGACGCGAGAAAATTGTGGAAAGCGGGAAATTTTGGCGAACTGACCTTTATTCTTCTCTTCCTGCACGTCAAACAGCCTGTTTTGGTTCGACGTTTGATCTCCTAGATGGAAAGGATGGAGCGTCAGCGATGACGATCATCAAATTGCCCTTAACCCTTCAGTCGCGGGTTAATGTTATCGGGGATGGGAATTGGGGATTGATTTCTATTTATTTTATTTACCTTCTTGTGTCGGCCGCCACTCATGACGCGGTTGTCTGGACCTGGCAGCGCGTATCGCATGTTCTGTCCCGTTGGGTCTGAGGTGACATTGGAATACTGGTGAGATGGGTGAGGAAGAGTCTGATTGTTATGGTAGTATGGGCCACCCATCTGCGCGACGGGCGGAGGCAGCTGGGAACCCATGTGCTGCGCGTGTTGCTGCTGCTGCTGCTGCTGCTGCTGAACTTGTTGCTGTTGTTGAGCTTGCATCTGCTGCTGCTGTTGCTGCTGCTGTTGTTGAGCTTGTTGATGGGGGTCGAGAGTGCGCATGCTGGGCAGTGAGATGGAACTGTTGCTCCCTGTCGGGCTTGCGCGGTATGGTTCGGGGACGAGTTGTTGGGTTGGAGCAGGGTAGGAGTACTGGGCGGCTGAAAGACCTGGCGAAGGGTAGGAAGTCGGACTTGGATAACTGGCAGGCGGCTGACGTGACGACTGAGCTCCAGATTGTTGCGGCTGCGACATCGACGGGGAGGGTGCAGAAGAGTCGATCGCGGTCGCGTTCTGGTTCGCGTGGGCGATCTGGGCGATCTGAGAGATCTGGTCGTCGGGGTCGTTCTGCAGCTCGACGTCGAGGTGGTTGCTGAGAGTAGGATCCATACGGCGTGGATGTTGGGGGGTATTCGATTCGCAGGTTGGGAAAACGGTCGCGGGTGTTTCTTCGATCTACCAAGGCTGGCTGGCAGCTGGGTGGCTTGAACCTTTGGGGGTGGGTGAGGGGGGGTCCGAACTTTTCTGACTGGGGCCGCCGCAATTCCTCTCTCTTCTTAGGGGAAGGAGAAAGAAAGGTGCACAACAAAAATTTCGAAATTATGCAACTGTGTACCACCACAAGGGGATTGCAGTAGTTGCAGTAATTGAGTATCAACGGTTAAGGTGAGTAAGGTTGAATTGAGATAATCTGGGTTGTAGGTCCAGAATATGTTCGAGGGGGTATGAGGTACTGTCTGTAAGGCAGAGAATAAGGGTCGAGTACTCTCTGTTCTGTACAGAAAGTAGAGAAACTCTTACTAACTCTACTGTGATTGTGAGTACCGTTGAGTACCGTACAGGGACAGCACGGTCAATCAGTATAGCTTCTTTCCAGTAAGTAAGTCAGATCTCTTCAGATCTCTCCACTATGCAGCGCCGAGGCAGCAAGGGACAGAAGAGAACTGCAAGGTACTCCGTCGAAACTGTAGTACTTGTAGTACACTGTAACTTGCACTGAGAGATACTTTCGTAGTGGTATATATCAGTAGAAAAAACAGTACAGATACTGTAATACCAGACAAGTCCAGTATAAACCACCGTAGTCCACTAGAGTCCACTGTAGTTCCGTTACAGTCCAGCCGCAGTCCCAACTTCTACAACTTTCTTATTACTTGTTATAAGACGACGTCCTAGTAGGCTCTCCCCCTAGACGACGATAGACGACTCTAGTCGATAGACGATGATAGACGATGCGGGACCTGGAGATAGACGAACGGGATGGGTTGGAAGCGAGCTGAGGCGAGACGACGCGAGCTGAGGCGAGACGACGCGAGATGAGGCGAGACGAGACGAGCGAGGGAAGGCGAAAAGAAGGAGAGAAAGAGGAAGGGGAAAGATTCGAACGTGGGGGCCTGGAGATTGAGTGTTGATTGGGCATTGGGGGGTTTGAAAGGGCTACCGTAGTGAAAGAGAGGAGAGGATTCTACGGTTGACAGAGAGACAGGACAGAACAATTTCTTGATATATCACGTGCAAGTTCATATTGTAATCCACGTGATATGGATATGGATATGGATATGCACGTGATGTACAGTTATACCAATTGTCAAGTCTGTGTATTCAATCTCCCGTCTCTCTATACATGTGATCCAACCCCCTCGTAATATACAATTCCGTACATACACCCATCCTACACCCTCCCGCCCCCTCCCTACGCCCCATCAGTCAACACCCTCGCCCAATCAAACTTCCTAAACCTCTTCTTAAACCCCTCCATCCTCTCCACATCCCCCCCCCTCACCCACCTCCCCTGCCTCTTCACCACATCCGGCTCCACATCCAACATCCCCCCAATCACCTCCCTCGCAAACAAATCCCCCCTCGGCCAACGATTCGCATCCTCAACCACATGTCCCAGTCCCCCATCCAAATCAAACCAAACATGAAAATACGGCATCTCCTTCGCCAACGTCCTCCTAAACGCCAGTTTCCCCATCCCCCCCTTCGCCGCCTTCCCCGTATCAATCAATTTCCGATGCTGCGTCCACTCCTCGTCGGAGGCCAGGATCGCTTCGCGGAAAAAGGCGGGCGCGGTGTCGCCCAGCTCGTAGGGGAGGGGGATGGCTTGGAGGGCGGCGTGGGGGCGGCGGTGGGGGGCGGCGGCGTTCTCGTAGAAGATGACGGCGCGCCCTTGGTCGTGGTACATGCGCGTCAGGCTTTTCATGTAGTTGCGCAACTCGTCCCACTCGTCGTCATCGCACTCGAGCAAGTTGGTGCGGTGCGCGATAGGGACGATGACGGCGCCGCCATCCGCGATCTCAGGGGTAGTAGGGAGTGTCAAAAACGTGCGCGTCCCCAGCGAGACAATAGGCGCAGCGGGCGCCTGATTGCGATCCTCATGATGGCACAGCGGACAGGCGTCAAGGATGCGGTTCATCTTCTGGAACTCCCCGATGGCCATGTTCTTGAGGTTTATCTCGGACTTCGGGGCAGTCTTGGCGAGCTTCGCGGTGTTGTCATCGATGTATTCGAGGTTGTTCTCGAATTTCGTGTCTTTGGCAATGCGCTCGGCGAATTTACGTCCTTCGCCGCCGGCTTGGTATTTGGTGCGGCGCTCTTCGCGGACCATGTCTTCGATGCTCATGTCTTCGTTGGACTTGACGAGGCCGCGCTCGCGGCCGCGTTTGTTGTCGATGGAGACCACTTCGCCGCGTGTTCCGGCTAGGAGTCTGTTCTCCATTTCGCCGAGGACGATGACTTCGGGTCCTCTGGCGAGGAGGCCGGCGGCTGCTTCGTTGTACTCAGCCTCGAGCTTTGCAACGTCAGGGGAACCCTTAAGCTTCGCCTTCATCAGCTGGGCCTTCATCCTATTAAGCTGAGTCTGGTCGACCCGCACCACAGGAGCCTGGGGTTGCTGCTCCTCTATAACCCTCCCCTGCGGTAAATCCCTCGCAGCCTCCTCCGCCTCTTTCTCCTCTCTCTGCTTCTTCACTGCCATCGCTGCCCTCCTCTCCTCAAACAACTCCCCGCTCGGCTTCTCCTTCCCCACATACCCCTTCCCATACAACTTCCTCCTCTCCAACTCCACCTCCTCCTCCCTCGCATCGTCAAACTCGCGTAATCCCCCCAGCCGCTCAACAGCCACATCCTCCAGCGTCCTCTTCCCTTCCTCCGCCTCCCTATACACAGCCTTCAACTTCGTCATCCTCCACTGTGCACCACTATCCCCAAATGTATACTCCACCTCCCTCTCCTCATCCTCCGGATCCACAGCTTCGCTTTCCTCCAACCGCACATCCTTCAACTGGTGATTCAACTCGTTCCGATGGATCTTAATCTCCATCTTCTCCTCCACCGTACCCTTCTCCTCCTTCTTCGCCCCCCTCTGCGTGTAATCCACCTCCAGCGCGCCCGGCGCCGTCATCCACGCATCGCGCTTCACCGCCGGCGGGGCCACACCTAGTGGCGCATCGGTCTGCGGTATCTCCTCGTCAGGAAGTGGCAGGTCTTCCTTAGGATCGGTAGTCTTCTCATAACGGTGCCGCCTCTTGCGCTCTTCATCATGCGAGGAGTCGTCCCGATGTCGCCGTTTCCTCTCATCGTCGCGAGAGGAGTCGCGGTGCCGGCGCTTATGCCTGTGTCCATCATCATTGTCGTCGCGCGAGCGCCGGTGGTGGCGTCGCTCGGAGTCGTCGTCGTCGCGGGACTTGTGGTGGTGGCTGCGGTGGTGGTGACGGTGGCGGTCGCTGCGGGATTTGGATTTGGATTCTTCGTCTTCGCGGGCTTTTTTCTCGGCTGCGAGGGTCTTCTCGAATTCGTCGAGGCCGTCGTCCATGGTTGGGTGTGGTGCTGGTGACAAGGCTTAAGTGTGGTTTGTAGAGAGCTCTTGGCTGGGGTTGCGGATGAGATGCGGCTTTGATGGTTGTGCGTTTATGTTGATCTCATGGTTTCGTCAATGGATGGAGGTTTTTGCGTATATCTCCAGCTCTTTGGGTATATATTATAAAGACACCAAATAATTCATTGATCCAGCATCTTGATTAAACTTCATCACCTCGCGTCACAAACCAAGCTTCAACGTCCATAAAACGCACGGACCATGCATTGATCAATCAGCCTTGGGCCTAGCTTGCTTATCAGTTGAGCCTTGTCCACCCCCACCTTGCATCTACAAATTTATCTCCAGCCTCAACTCCACGCCATAATACTCACAACACAACCATGGCTTCCCAAACTCCCGTCTCGATCGTCTGCGTAGGCATGGCCGGTACATCCCCTCCACTACCCCAATCTCAAACCCCAAACTTACACACCCCACAGGTTCCGGCAAAACCACCTTCATGCAACGCATCAACGCTCACCTCCACGAAAAGAAGACCCCCCCCTACGTCATCAACCTCGACCCCGCCGTGCGCACCGTCCCCTTCGAGTCCAACATCGACATCCGCGACTCGGTTAACTACCAAGAGGTGATGAAGAGTTACAACCTCGGTCCCAACGGCGGGATCCTCACCTCGCTCAACCTGTTCGCCACGAAAATAGACCAGATCGTCACGCTGCTCGAGAAGCGCACCTTACCAGACCCTGCGAACCCGGACAAGAAGCCCATCGAGCATATCCTCGTCGACACGCCGGGGCAGATCGAGGTGTTCGTGTGGAGTGCGTCGGGGAGTATTTTGCTCGATTCGCTGGCGTCGAGTTTCCCGACGGTGGTGGCGTATATTATCGATACGCCGCGCACGGCATCGACGAGCACGTTTATGAGCAATATGTTGTATGCGTGCAGTATCTTGTATAAGACGAAGTTACCGATGATTTTGGTGTTCAATAAGACGGATGTTAAGGATGCGGAGTTTGCAAAGGAGTGGATGACGGATTTTGAGGCGTTTCAGGAGGCGTTGAGGGCGGAGGAGGAGGAGGGCAGCTTTGGTGGGGTTGAGGGCGGGGTGGGTGTTGGGGGGGGGAGTGGGTATATGGGGTCGCTTTTGAACAGTATGAGTTTGATGTTGGAGGAGTTTTATAGCCATCTGAGTGTCGTTGGGGTCAGTTCCATGACCGGCGATGGGATTGATGAGTTCTTCGAGGCGGTGCAGGAGAAGGCTGACGAGTTCAACCGCGATTACAAGCCCGAGCTTGAGAGGCGGCGGAAGCAGCGCGCTGATGAGAAGACTGCGGGCAGAGAGAAGGAGTTGGGGAAACTGATGAAGGATATGGCTGTCTCTGGGGAGAGGTCAAATGCGCCAGAGGAGAAGGTCGACATGGACGTTATCAGCGATTTAGAGGACAGCTCGGACTCTGATGCTGCGGAGGGTGATGAGGGAGAGAGGGAAGAGGGGCTGAAGTCGAGGTATAAGGAGGCCATGCAAAAGTCGGGGGCGGTGACCGACGAGGACAACAGCTTCTCGAGATACGTGAGGTCGAGTCAGATGGGTATGTAGAGGGATGGGGGATTTGTTAGGAGCTGGCGTTCATGGAGGCATTGCAAGGCGCATCTGAATACCACAAAATGGAAATATTATGAATACCTTACCAGCGCATCATCCGTAGTTACTGTGCGGCGGTTATATGGCAGCTGTCAGCCGTTTTCAACCTTTCGAGTGTCCAGACCAGAGGCAAACTGATGCAGGATCAACAGTTCACGGACCCCTAAATCAACTCACATCCACCGACACCCATAACAGACTTGCCCGTGTAAGGTATAATAGCCATGAACCAGAGAAAAATCTCGATCTTGTTGCATTTGGTAGAGCTTCACTGTGTAGAAACTGCTCAGAACCACCACATCTCAAAACGCCCGCATCCGTACTCCGTCCCATGCACGCCTTCATAATACCCCCCCACCCCCCAATTTTCCCTTCCCCTCCATTCACACACCCCCCCCCTCCCCGCGGCCCGTTCCCAAGTATTTGTCCGTCCCATCTTCCTCCTCCCCATCATCTCGCCTCAAACTGCACCATCCTGTCTCCTGTCAGCTTCCATCCACCCCACTAACTTCACTCCGCGCCACCCCAGCAAACTCACCTCTTCGTCCTCTCCTTATAAAGCACTCTGTGTCCACACTCCTTGCATCTAATCGGATCCCCACGCTTCAGCGGCACACGGCTGTTACAATCGCCACAGAGGTAGTTGATCGCTGGTCCCTCGCTCGCAGCAGTGTATCCCTGATCGCGAGCTGCGATGGGGACGCCGCCGCCGGCGGTGGGGGGGACGTAGGCTTCGCGCGAGGACATGGTGTGTGTGTGTGTGGTTTTCGTGGCGGAGTAGTAGATGGTGGTGGTGTTTGGAGTTAGAGTAGTGGGATGTGAGGGAGGAGGCTGAGAAATGCAATTGCGAGGCGCGAACGAAATATTTGGAGGCGCGGGTGGAAGGCGGTGGCAGAATTTATGGGGGGGTTAAAGGACTGGTCACGTGCGACGACCTTTTTTTTTTGTATGAGAGTTTGGTCGGTTTTTTGTTGGAATATTTGGTTTCTTTTGTTTATTACTGGTTGTATAGTTGTTGCTATACTGGTGGTATATATTTTTGGCTTCATTAGATAGTTATTTGGTGGTATTGGTGGTGTTTGGTTATTTTCTACCGATTTATAAAATAATGATATTATTTTTGTTGGACATAAATATAAAGTCATACAGAAAATATTCGTACTACTAATGACAAATACCAAAAAACATAGAGTATTATGGTCAAGATATTGCATGTCTTCGTATCCACTTCATTTAACGGCTATATACATCGTCGCCGTTTTTTTTTCAGACCCCGAAGTCAATAGTTCTAAACGTTAAATCAAGACCTAATGCCGGTCGAAAACCATTCTAAATACATACTACATGCCAACCAGCTATCCCAAGATAAATATCCATAATCCTAGCCCTCAACAGCGTGTCACCAAAACGTGGCCACTGGTGAGAGGTCTTCAAACCCAGGGTTCCGGAGTCTTTTCTCCCACACTGTTGGTGACTTCCACAAAGTGTCCCCATTGCTTCAAAGCAGCGCCACTCTCAACCGCCCATCTTGCCCTACGAACACCCTCCTTCCATCTCTGACCTCCCGGACCTCTCTCCGTGATGACCTGTCCGTCATCACCGGGACCCATGTTACTCGTATCCGCCTCGCAAATCCCCGACGCCACGAATAGTGCCGCCGTGTTCATCAACACAAAATGGAGGATCGGGTCATCTCTCGAGAGCTTGTTATTCAACAAGTTCATAAGGATCGCTGCATTCTCGACCGGCTCCTTACCCGGTGAAACTTCGGACAGCGGGTGAGCGGGGAGACCAAAGTCAGCAGCGGAGACGATGAAGTGGTCAACATCAATCGCCTTCTCTCCATTAACCACCGTCTCATTGAGCATCCAGCAGTAAGTGTCCCCCGCACAACTAATCTCATCAAGATCCTCCGCACCACACGCAATGATAGCCTTGGTGGCGCCAGTCATCTTGAGCGCCTCGGCGAAAACGGGGCCGAGATCGCGGCGCGCGACACCGATGAGGCGGGCTTCGATGACGCCTTCTAGGGGGTTGCTGAGGGGGCCGAGGAGGTTGAAGATGGTTCTCCAGCCGAGCTCTTTGCGGATTGGCGCGACGTACTTCATGGCCAGGTGGAAGACGGGGGCGTAGAGGAAGGCGTAGTTGGTCTTCTCATACACCTGGGCGATGGTGTCTGGTCTGACGTTTAAGAGCACCGGGGGGACTGGTAGAGTGGAAGCAAGGAGATCCGCCGAGCCGGACTTTGAGGTGGATGCTCTGTTGCCGTGCTTGCTTACAAGGAGAAGTGAGGACGCCAGGATAGACGAAGTCGTCGAGATATTGAAAGTATGGTGAGAATCACCTCCCGTGCCAACAATATCAACCTGTTACGAGTTAGTAAAGTCAACCCAAGTGATAAAAATCCCACTCACCAGCCCGCCCTTATAATTCCCCTCTCCCATATCCTTCCGTTTCACAACCTCTGCCAATATGCTCCTATCCAGCGGTGCAGCGGCATCCCGCATAGCCTTCGCGCACTTCGCAATAACATCCGCTGTGCGGTCCCTCCCGGTAAAATGCAGACAAGTTAGCAGCGCACCGATCTGGACCGGCGACAGCTGATTGGTAAAAATGTGCGAAATCGCAGCTGCGATCTCGTCGGCGCTCACGTGTGGCTCGACCCCGGCGGGCCAAAGCCTCTTGAGCAAGGGCGTGATGGAGATTTGTGGGAGCGACATGATGTTGGAAAATGTGAAATTGGGAAATAAAGAGGAATGAAAATGGAGCGAGGTTGTTGCCCAAAGGGCTGCTTTAATAAAGAACAGTAAGCCAATAACTGTTTGCCTGTTTGCTTTATTACCCCGAATGTATTGTACAGATATCACAAGAGAGAGTCATAGGGTGGTATTGAATAAAGTACCATATTCGGAAGAATATCGGCGGGCACGTTGTGTCGCGCCCAATCATGAACGCTGACAATGTATTGATGCCTGAGGCAACAAATATTTGTTCGATGCCAAAATTACTGGACCGAGACGATTCCTAAATTCGAGGAGAGACCAGGAGCTTTCACCAGTTCACCAACTCCACGCAACTTCCACCGTACGTCACGATCCCAATCCCTCCCAAAACCCTCAATTGACCTAACACCCCTCCCCAGAACAAGTTGCCCACCATGCCACCACGGCTACACCGCCCCTCGCGAGCCGCCCTCACCTCCCTCCTCCGCACTCCCAACACCACCGCAACCACCACCCTCCTCCCACGCCAATACGCCACCGCAACCATAACCGCGAACACCTCCTCGCACCCCTCCCTTCCACCGCTAAAATCCCGCCTCCCAACCACCCAACCCATCTCCCTCAAGCCCGCCCAGTTCCGAAAAACCCAACTCCTGCGCCAATACGCCTCGCTGCTCCGCTCGACACCCCTCCTCATCCTCTTCCAGCACAACAACCTCAATACCGCGGAATGGACGTCGCTGCGTCGTGAGCTTGCTGCCGCGCTCGCGAAGGTGGATGCTGGGCTTGCTTTGGCTGGGGAGCCGGTCCCGTCGGGGTCGGCTGTGAAGCTGCAGATTGTGCAGACGGGGATTTTTGCTGCGGCGCTACGCGTGGTGGAGTACTTTGATCCGTCTGCTGTGGGATCGGGGGAGGCGAGCCACACGCTCAGTAAAGCTGCGCACGAGGCTGTCGTGGGAAAGAGGACTTCGCACGGATTCGCGCCGTTGCTCGCTGGCCCTGTCGCGGTGCTGAGTTTCCCAACTGTGAGCCCAGCGCACCTGAAGGCGGCGCTGACGGTGTTGGCGCCGTTGGCACCAGAGTACCCTGCGCCGACGCGGAAGGCGCACCCGGGGTGGCATGATAATGCGGTGCAGACGGGTCTGCAGAAGCTGCAGCTGCTAGGCGCGAGGGTGGAGGGGAAGGTGTTCGATATGGAGGGCGCGAGGTGGGTGGGTATGATTCCGGGTGGATTGGATGGGTTGAGGGCGCAGGTTGTGCATTTGTTGCAGAGTGCTGGGGCTGGGGTTACGAATGCGTTGGAGAGCGCGGGGAAGAGCTTGTTTTTTACGGTAGAGGGGAGGAGGATGATGTTGGAGGATGAGGCGAAGGGGCCGGAGGTGAAGGATGAGGTGAAGGCGGAGTAGATGGGTATGATAGTGAGGACTGTATTATATTGTTTTCATAGTGTTGGTTTGGCATAGAATGTAAGAAGACACTTGGCAACGCCTCATGAAATATATTTTGTTATTCGTCTACCTTCTTCCTCCCTATTCAAATCATAGCCACATCGGTCTATAAACCATCTATTTGTTCTCCCTCAACTCCAACTTGGCATTGTGTCCAACAATACACCTAACTAGATCCCAATCACCCTTCTCTCCCACCCAATCGCACACCACAATCCCCGTGCTACCATCCCCAATCGCGCGCCTCTCCGCCAGCGTGCTATAGTACTCCTTCTCGTTATGCCTGCGGCACAAGAAATCCACCGTCGCGGGGTTAACCTTCGCAGCGACACGGTCGGGCCAGCATCCCGGACGGAAGAAGTTGCTCGCAGTCAAGAAGTTGATGAAGAAGGGGTTTGGCGCCTGGGCTGCGTTCGCCGCACCAGGCAGCGGGCACACAAGCGAACCCGCCTTCTCAAGATGGGTGTGGCAGAACTTAATCTTCTTATCAATGTTGACGCTCTCTTCGACCTCGTAGAAGTCCTGGACGCGGATGGTGCCGCCGACGCAGAGGCCGTCCTCACAGTTGTCAGGCCAGCTGGAAGCGTCGAGACCGAAGCCGGCGTTGTTGTTGTACCCCTTGACAGCGTCATCGACGCCGAAGCGACGGACGAGCACGATCTTCTTCCTGGCCTCTTCTAGGCGCGGGATGCGGTTGTCGGTGAACCAGCGCCCCTTGTCCTTGGAGATGTAGTGGTCGTGCAGGATCTTGGAGAACTGCTGGTCGGTGGACTTTCCGACACCCTCGCGCTTGAGACTCATGAGGACGGTCTCGGAGGGGTTCTGGTCGAGAAAGGCGGTTACTTCATTGAGGAAGTCGCGGAAGTACTTGTTGCCCGTGAGCGAGATTGGGAAGACGGCGTGGACGAGGATCAGGCCGTCGGCGTTGGGATCCTCGAGGTTCTCGGGCTGGACGCGGACATCGAGGAAGCGCACGCCGTTGTTGAGCTGGTCGGTCACCGAAACAGCCTGGCAGCGTACGGATGGGAGCGCAAGGTAGTGGGTTGCGGAATTGTGAGTTCCTGGGATTGAGAGCGCCGACAGAGGAGTTTGGGGCTTGAGCTTGCCCATCCAGGAGTTGAGGCGCGCAGATGAGTAGAGAGAGAGGTAAGAGCTCTGCGGCAGATAGACTCCAGTATACTCAAACTGCGAGTTCTGCTGAAGAGGAGTCAAAGAGGTAGATTTGCTGGTTGGAGATGGGACGTCGAGCCTGTAACGCTGCCCTGCGTTCTCGAAGGTCAATCGCATAATCTCGTGGTCGTCGCGCTCCTTGAGCGGGATATCGGTCTTGCAAACCTCAAACGGCTCGATCCTGATGTTGACATCCTTGTGGCTGAAGCTCTGTGCATTGGCTGCCAACTCGAGGTTAGTTGGGCTCTGGATAGTGTTCGTAACATTGTTCATCAGAGTCGTGAAGTTCTTGGCCAAGCTTCCCAGGCTTGACTCGTTGTTGTTGCTCTTCTCCTCAGTCTTAGCCGGTGCCTGGCCAGGGGCCTGGAAGCGCTCGATGAGCTTCAGCTCAATCGGCGTGGAAGTCAAGTTCCTGATAATGAGAGGAGAAGCCATTTTGCGCGGTTGTACAGGAGTGTCGGTGAACCACAGCAAAGGTGAAGCCCAGCCCATTATAAACAACCCTCACACAGCCCGCGCGGCCCACGACTTTACCCCTCGTTCGCGCCTTGTCCTGCTGGTTCCTCACAGCTGAGCTGGCTATTTGCTATGACGAAAGTAGATAGGGCGTCACAAACCAAGGCTGGAGCACAAGGCCTAACTGCCGCTGCAATTGGTTGTGTTATGGTGCTCTGGAGTCGTGGAGGCTCGGCGATCCAACAGCTGTAGTTGTGAGTGGACGATGCTGGTGATGCGGGTCGCCCAGAGGAGCGCGCATCCTGTATTGTGGTACTCTAACTGCGCATTAGTAGGATTGGTACTCCATGTGCTAGTATGTCCTTTACAGTAACTGGAGCTGATGGTGGGGGTAAACACTGCCCCCACCAAAGAAAAATCGACTATCGAACTCGGTTAGCGGATCACACTCTTGTGTGATTCATATACCACAACATGTCACATCTTTTCATTCAAACAGCAATTTGGCGCAGCGGAAGCGCGCCGGGCTCATAACCCGGAGGTCGCATGATCGAAACATGCAATTGCTATATTTTTTGTAATTTTTTTGTATTTTCCTGTCAGGGTGCATCACCACCACGTCTACAGACGTGACTGTTCCGCTCTCTCTTTTCGCGTCTAAACATACAAAGACTTTTTTTTGTTTGCCACTTTATGATGCTCACTTTTTGAAGATGACTCTCGCTTCAGTTTCTGATTATCAAACCTGGTGCAAATGGGAATACACATCACGCATCGTGCGACCAAGCATTTTGACAATTGACTACATTTTGAAGAGCCAGGCACCAGTGGCAAGTTTGCAGCTATACATATTTTTTATTCTCTAAATCGTGCCTTAAACTAGCTGTTATTTCATTATATCATACCATCACGACGTGCATTTACTCATCATCGTGGTAGAACACCTTCTCCATGTAGTTCTGCGGCAAGAAACTACCATCACACACCTTGAAGCGGCCCTGCATCGAATCAATAACCTTGATATCCTCCTCAGTCAACTCAAGCCCATCAATCTCGTAGTTGGCCTGGATGCGGTCCGCGGACACCGACTTGGGGATGACGCTGCGGCCCTTGGTGATGTTCCACACCAACATAACCTGCTGCGGCGAGCGGCCCTTCTTCTCAGCGAGCTGGAGGAGAGTGGCGTCCTTGTGCAGCGGCGAGGCGGTGGAACCGAGGCAGGAGTAGGCGGTGGAGTGGATGCCCTTGGAGGTGTTGTAGGCGACGAGCTTGGGGGAGGGGTTGTTGGGGTGGAGTTCGATCTGGTTAACGGCTGGCACAATCTGGTATTGTCAGTTTCTACCCCTCACCATCGCTTGCGCGCCTTTCCAATGACTTGAACGCGGGGAAATGGCTTACCTTGCAAGAAGAATCGGCCAAGAGCCTCTCCAAGTGCTTCTGGCCGAAGTTGCTAACACCGATGTTCTTCACCTTGCCGGTCTCGACTAGCTTCTGCATCTCGCGCCACGTGTCAACGTAATCCCAGTCGGAGTAGACCTCCTTCATGTTTGGGTTGGTGCTGCATGGCCAGTGAATGAGGTATAGGTCGACGTAGTCGGTACCCAGGTTCTTGAGCGAGGCATCAATGGCCTCGGCAGCGCGCTTGTGCCATGGGTTGTCGAGCTTGGTGGTGAGCCAGATCTGCTCGCGGGGAACGCCGGAGGCCTTGATTCCGACACCGACCTCAGTCTCGTTTTGGTAGGCGAAGGCTGTGTCGATGTGGCCTGGGGGGTGTGTTAGGGATGTGTGAAATGTGAAAATTGCGGGGTAATATGGAGGGGGGGAGAGGCTTACGGTAACCACTGCGGAGAGCGCTCTCAACGGCCTTCTCAACTTCCCCAGGCTGGGATTGCCACGTCCCCAGACCGATGGCGGGGATCTTGGCACCAGTGTTCAAAGTGAACGTCTTGCTGCAGACAGGGTGAGCGCTTTTCAAAGTGAGGGGGGGGATGGGAACACTTACGAGGTGTGGTTGACGGCAGCCATTGTGATTCTTCTAAAAGCCAGTTTGACGTGTTATTGGGATAGATAAAAGGTATTGTAAAGAGACTCAAGGGTATCAAATAAACAAAGGATTGAGCAGATTAACTTGGGGAAAAAAAAGTCCAAGGGCCTCCTGCCTTCTTATACCGGTTACTAAGTAAATTCTCCGGCCTTCTCTTCGGACTCAAGTACTCCTTAACCCCTCGCTGCCAATTGTTCCGTCGCAATCCCACCTGTAGATCTTGGCTGGCGTCGTCCCCGTCTCATCCTATCAAAGTTGGTTTACCATGGATGGAGGGGTACCGGTGGGGTAGACGGTGGATTATGGCGGTGGGGTGTGTTAGTGGGGGTTTGGATGGAATGTGGGAGTTGGGGGGAGTTGGGGTGACGTCGAGAGTTCTTTAGGCTAAAATTTGTGTGTCAGCCCACGCGTACGACCGGCACCGAGTGTCCCGGACGACTAACACCCTGCCTGTGTTAACCCGAAGATACGCCAGCACCCCACAAACTCCGGCCAGGTGCGAATTTCATATAGCTCCTTCTAGGCCCCGCCTATCACTCACAATGTCCTCTGGCTTTGTCTCCGGTGGCACGACAGACGCGCCCATCGAGCGCTCTGACGAATGGCTTGCGGCGCAGGTTGAGCTCGAAGCCAACCGCCGGCGCAAGGCCGACGAGGCAGCGGCGCAGAACTCTGGGCGCTCACTTTTCGAGACTCTCGAAGCTAACAAAGGTTTTTTTGCCCTCATTGCCCAGCCCTCACGTTTTGTACCGAGAGCTCCCAATGCTGATCACGTAGCCTGTCCCTAAGCTGCGAAACAAGACGCCTTTGAAGAAGCGAGCAGACTCAAGAACCAGTTCCGTGCGCTCGACAATGATGAGATTGACTTCTTAGACTCGGTCCTCGAGTCGACGCGGGCGGAGGAAGCGCGTGTGAGGAAGGAGACGAATGAGGGGCTAGAGGTGTTCAGGAGGAGACAAGAAGAGCTGGATAAAGCGGCAAAGGGCGAGACTGGTGCGGAAACTACTACAGCAGTTGCGGATGATGAGTGGGCTACGGCGGCTAAGAAGAGGAAACGAGGGAAGGAAGGAGCGCTCAAGGGGCTTAAGCTAAGGAAGGCATCATCGAGTGACTCGGCTACTGGCAAACAGGCAGGAGCGACAGAGGATCCCGGAACGGAAGGCGCGAGTGTCAAAGTCGAAACTCAGAAGGGAAAGAACGACCTAGCAAGTCCGCATAAAGGAGCCGAGGCCAAACCGACCATTGCGACAGCTACAGAGAAACTCCCGGTAAAGCCTACACCTGAGAAAGCAGTTGAGCCCAAACCGGCGCTCGGCTTGGTGGATTATGGCTCGGATGAGGATGATGATTGGTAGATCCTGATACTCGATATTTTGTCGTTGGCGTTGCAAGGAATCTGGAAAATGGATGACTGACGGTTCGGAGCGCTGTATAATCTTCGGCGTTTGGTGGTGATACGGTATACGAGTAGAGGCAACAGAATGAGGCCATAAAAAGCTTCAAAAAGTAGGGGTATTCATACTATAAACGTGTGAACCCCGAATTCTACTCCAGATTTTAAATTTTCGAAACTAAGATTACTTTATAAGCACCCATTTAAACAGCAATATGTAGGATATCTGGATAATTTATGAGTTAATTAAATATCCATCGTCTTTCTATTCTACTTTATTTGTGCTGTCACTTCACGTACGTTCGTGTGTCGCAAATCACGCGTTTTATTGATCGTCCTTGTCATCTTCTGTAGGGGTTCGCGGTCGTGGTTGCCCCGACGACCAACCTCAATTTACGGTCTAGAAGGCATCAGATCAGACCATTCTCCCGATTCGACTCTATTGAGACAACCACGGCTACGATTAACGATTAACGGACATATTTGAGATTCACGTCTATTGAGCGCTATTTCCGCGAGAGTGTATATACTAGATTCCTCAGCAAGATACCCAACAGCATAGCGACCCACGGTTTGGTTCAGCGTTTCTTCTGCGCTTTCCGTCATTTCACTACTACTGCATGACGTCTGGCGTAAGTTTTGGCATCTTCTCCACTTGCCTTAGGCGGTTCTGTCGCTTCATAGCTAACCAAAGACCTATATAGTCTGGGAGCTGCCCTCGAAAGCTTGAGTCCTGGTGACAAGCGGGTGTCAAAATACATAGTCAGGATCACAGTCAACAAACATGGGGGCCCTCGATGCCCTGAACCCTTTGAAGGTGGCCAAGCGCCGGTCGTCAAATAATTACTCTGCGCTGCCCTTTCATGAATCATCACGCGCGAGAGACTCGATTGACTCGATTGACTCGGAGAAACAAAACATTATTGATCATGACTACGAAGTTTCCAGCGACGACTATGATTCTTCATTGCCCATCTCTCCCGTTACAAGCTCTTCCAGAGACACTTCTGGGTCATATGACTCGGCCCAACCGATGATAAAGAGGAGGACAATCTTGCGGACGCGACAACGATGTTTTGCATATCGAGTGCCTCAGAGAATCATACGATACCTGTGCTTCTTGATTATGCTGGGAGTGCTTGCATTCATAGGCTTCTTAATCGCTATGAGCATCATAGACTCAAAGAAGTTGGAGGACATGGGGAACCATCGACCGGAAGGAGCTAAACAATGGGAGTCGTTTCCATTCTCGGTCCGATATTATGGCGGGATCAAGGCATTGGTGTCGCTGGCGAAGAACAAGCCCGAATACCCCAGGGACCCTGAAGATGAGACGGAATTGTTGAACATCACAGAAGTTATGTCGTCCAAACTGGGCATTCCTTCCAGCAAACCGTACAACCCGTATCCGGACTACAACTCGAGCGCGTACCTGCAGGAATACGTTCCAGTAAAGGAGTGCTTCCTTGACGCCAAGACCAATGCCAGGATCCCGCCTCTACGCTACTACGAGGGTAGGCCGGCTGGGTTCGCTGACCATATCATGGGCTCATACGATATGATGGGCTTGCCTGATGATATCTGTTTTGACAGGTATGGAAGACTTGGCCCTTACGGTCACGGCTACTCGTTGCGAAAGGGCGGGCTGGCAAGCGGTATGCATGGCGATATGGATGGAGCAGATCAAGTCTGGAGTGAAGTTCCACAGTACGATTTCACAAATGTCGACTGGGCCGAGGCACAGCTACGGTGTTCTATCTCCAACGCCAAACGCTTCAGATCAGGCGCTGGCGGTGTCACCAGGAATAACAAGAGGGCAGAACCTGCTGCTAACGTTATTGCCCCTGTTACCACTACAGCTTCTGCGGATTCTACTTCTGCTACCGCCACGCAGCCCCATGGAATTGGAGCAAAGCTCGTCCACAGAACTGCAGTTGTTATCCGCACGTGGGACGAATTTGTCTACCGCGAGGAGGACATTCTGTGGCTCCGCGGTCTCATTACCGAGCTATCATTGGGCTCTGGTGGTGAGTATGACATTCACCTTCTAGTGCAAGTCAAGGATGAATCGATCCCAGTCTTTGCCGACGAAGAAACTTACACGAAGCACCTCAAAGAGCGCGTCCCTGCAGAATTCCAAGGCATCGCAACGCTGTGGTCTGAGACCCAGATGGTGATGCTGTACAACGGCATGGAAGAGACGAACTTCCGCAACCTGCCAATCCACGGCGTATACCGCGGCCTAATCCAAGCACTGCAGTGGTTTGCCCAGAAACACCCTGAATACGACTTCTTCTGGCAGTGGGAGATGGACGTGCGATACACCGGCCACTGGTACAACCTCTTCCAAAAGATGGATACCTGGACGAAAGCACAACCCCGCAAGTTCCTTTGGGAGCGCAACAGCCGCTTTTACATCCCGGCCGTTCACGGCAGCTGGGAAGACTTCAGCCACATGGTGCGCGTTCAGACCGAGTCTGGCACCGACTCCCCCGGCAACATCTGGTCGGGCCTAAACGAAGACGGCCAATCCGTCAACAACGGTCCCAAAGGCGACAAACCCATCTGGGGCCCCGAGCGCCCCCAGCATGCCGAGGACTGGTTCGAGACCGAAAACGACCCCGTCCCCCCCCGCCTCTTCAAAGACGACAAGTACGAATGGGGCGTCGGCGAAGACGCCGATCTCATCACTCTCAACCCGCTCTTCGACCCTGACTACACGACCTGGCTCCTCGCTGAGGATGTCACGGGATACAACCGCACCAACGGCCTCCCCCCGCGCCGTGCTTCCATCGTCACCGCTAGCCGCCTTTCCCGCCGCCTACTCAACACCATGCACCGCGAGACGGCGATCAAGAAGCACCATGCCTTTCCCGAGATGTGGCCCGCGCAGGCGGCGCTAAATCACGGCTACAAGGCGGTATACGCGCCGCACCCGATGTTCGTGGATCGCGTGTGGCCGCTGCCGTACCTGGGTGCGACGATGAATAGTGGGCGCAACGGGGCGACGGGGGCGAGTAAGATGGGGATCTTTGGGGAGAGAGAACATAATTTGTTGGGGATGACGTGGTATTATAATTCTGGGTTTGCGGGGAACTTGTGGAGGAGGTGGATGGGGCTTAAGGTTGATGAGTTGGGGGGGGAGAAGATGGAGGTTGGGGAGGGGTCGGAGGGGAGGATGTGTGTCCCGCCTGTGCTGTTGCATCCGATTAAGGGGGTGGAGTTGCCGGTGGAGGAGGTGAGGGTTGATAAGGGGGGTGGGGATGCGATGGGGCCTGGGGCTTAAAATTTGGGGAAGGGGGGTGTTGTTGTAATAATTGCTGTGTTTTTTGGATGGGATGGGATGGGCTGGAAGGAGTTTTGGGATGGGATAATGAATTGGATGGAAGGCGTTGGGGCGGTATTGGTTGGGTGTATCTACTCGCCCTATACCAGGGCGTTAGGATAGACAGGGTTCTATTATAGATGGGGATGGGAGTTGTAGATTGGAGATGCTGCAATGGGTATATATATTCTCTTGAAGTGGATTTGTCTTTGTGATCTTGTCAGCGTGATCTTTTGCCGCCTTGGACAAAAGCTACTGGGACGTGGCGACGAGGCCCCATCAGCCAACCATCAACAATCGCATCAGATCCCCCCTACGTCTCAGCAGTAGACTTTCGGTAAGTTAGCTCTGTATTATTTGAGGCGATGTGATGCGTACGAGGCAGATATGTCGTTGGGTGGTGCCGTTGTCGATTGGTGCTGTTGTCTATTATACTGTTGTCGTCGGAAGCTGTTGTCTCTCGATGCCGCTGTCACCTATCGAAGTTGCTGTCGGTTAAAACTGTGGCCATCCGATGTCATATCGACAGGTTGGAAAAGCATGGCGGAATATCAGTCTCAGTAACGTCATGATACAGCTGACCGATAGGTATGAAGGTTAATAAGCTCTTTTTTTTTATTTGCTGGCCTCTTTGAGTATGCGACCTCACATACATATATTTCTTGGGAATGTCGTTTGGTGGACTGGTCTATAGTAGTACTTTTGAGCTTTGGACAAGGGCCTGGAACTTCCCCGTGTAGGTTATTGCGCCAATATGGCTTGATTCCTTCTAGTATACATATTTCCTACATACACCAATCGTGGATGTCTGATATCCACCACCCCCACGTATCCAAGAACCCCTATCCTATCTACTCCCCCTCACTCCCCGAATCAGCAAACATATCCTCCGCCTTCGGCCTTTTCCTAACTGGCTTCTCAACCTCACTCTCCTGCTGCTGCGGTTGCTCCACAACAACCGGTTCCGCAGGCGGAGGCTCATACGTTTCCTCATCCGCATCAACAACCATAGCCTCACCATCCACGTCACCCTCCTCCTCGTCAGACGGCTCCATAGGCACACCATCTAAATCCTCATCTTCATCCTCCACCATCGGCTCACCATCCACATCCTCCTCCTCCCCGCCACCACTACCCGCAATAGCATCCGCACCAACAGCCCGTTCAACAGCTTTCCACCTCCCCCCTCCCTTCTTCTCCTCAACCTCCTTCTCCTCCCTCACCGGTATCTTGAAAGCCTCTACGAACCCTTCTTGCGCCTTGGCAGGGAACACGCACCACCCCTCCCACAGCGAAAGTACCTGTCCCACACTCCTCCGCCATTTTTCTCCGCGCATGCGACCCCAGCCCATACGTCGCTCCAGACTAGCGAGGTATTCGAATGTCTTTGACCGACGGAGCGCGGATTCAATTAGAGAGCGGTAGCGCCAGGCGTGGCGGATGCGGGATGTGGAGCAGGAGGAGAGGAGAGAGGAGATGAGGTGGAGGGCGTTGAGGGTTGCAGGGGTGGTGTCTTCTTTCTCCCCTGCTTCCTTCCCCTCTACTCCATTTGCTGGGGGAGGGGGCCGGTATGAGGGGTTGGCGGAGGTGAAAGAGTAGGGATGCGCGACGTTCGCCACAAGTGCTTCGACCACCTCGTCAGCGCCACGCCCGGCGTGAGTTATGGCAAAGGCGGTTACGCGTGCTACATCCCCCTTTCTCAATTTCCCCGTCGTAGTAGGGAGGCGGGCGAGGAGGTGCGTTAGTTTTGCCCTGGCGAGGGGGTTGAGGTAACCCGGTCCACCCTCGTCTTCTTTCCCGCGCCCCGCTGCTGCTTCGTCGCCGGAATCTTCCTCGTCGTCGTCAGAGTTATAAGCGGCATCTTCGACGAACTCATCGAGCCGCGTGACGAACTCGAAGGGTAGCCCGGACTCAGGCGCCTTCCACGCCGCGCTGTCTTCGAAGAGGGGGACGTAGCGACCAGAGCTGGGAGAGGAGGATGTCATCATCTCCCACAGCCGGTAGCGGTAGTATACACCCCCCCCACTCCTGGCGTCCCACAGCCACGCCCAGCGGGGTTCGCGCTGAACTTCTGGTCTGCTCATCAGCAGCGCCTCGAAGGCCGGGCCGTGCGTGAGAAGCGACTCGATGGTTTTGTGGATGACGCGCAGCTCTTTGATGTCAGATGGTTGCCGCACTGGGACGTGGAGGATGGGTCCTAAAGGCCCGCGTGGGGTGGAGGCGTAGGAAGTCGGGGGAGCGATGCCGCGGTACTGGTTCGGTGCGAATTGTTGCGTGTTTGGGGCCCCTTCGACGACTACTGGTTTCGCGCCGAATGGATGCGCAGCTGCTCCTGCGGCGGAACCAGCTCCGCGCCCGCTGCCGGCGCCGACGGTGGATGACTCCAGCGCGGCAGACGATAAATGTCGATGCAGCTCGAGACAGAATCCAAACCCCAAATACTTATTCTGCAATGCATGCACAGCGGCATCAATATCATTCGCCGCCGTCTCCTGGGATAGCGTCACAATGGCCGTCATACTCCTTCTTTCCCCTCCTGCTACCCCTCCAGGTGGCGGAGGCAGGATTTTCACAGCATCAACAGTCAACCCCGGAATCAACGCCTTAATCGCTGCCGTCGACGTCCCCGGCGGCAACTGCGCAAGTCTCAACGTCGGCTTCGCCAGCGCCGGCTCTGCTCTCCCGCCTGATGCCCTCCCACCAGCCGTCCTCCCTGCCGCAGTATCATCTTCCTCCTCATCATCCGAGGCACCGAAACCGCGTGGTGTGGCGCGGGGAGGCGAGTCGTCGAAGCCTAGGAGGGCGCCCCTGTCGCCCTTCTCGCCACCGACGCTGCGACGAGAGCCGGTACTGCTGCTGGTGTTGAAAGACGCCTCGAAACCCCTCTTCCTCGGCGGCGGTCCGGGGATGGGTCCTAGACTCCCTGGCCGGCTCATTGAGCCGCTCATTGAGCCGCGCATTGGTGGCGGTGGTGGTCCGCCGAACCTCCTTCCACCGCGATCATTGTAACCGCCGCTTTGTTGTCCTCTTGTATACCCCCCTCCTCCTCCACCCCTTCCATACCCTCCTCCTCCTCCTCCTCCGCCTCTTCCATACCCCCCGCCATCTACAGGGTAAGCATTCGGGTTGCCACCGCCCTCATCATCATCAAAGCTCTTCACAAAACTCTCATACACAGCCTTCGTCTCTGCCTCCTCCCTTACGCGCTTCGCCTCTGCCTCTGCGCGCTGTTTTTCGAAGAGGGATTTCTTGGTTAGGGCGTGGAGTTTGTTGTCTATGGCTGGAAATTCCTTGATGTGTTTGTTGTTGCCGCTGGGGGCGGAGTTGTCCATTTTCGCAGTCTCAGCTTGGTGGATGGGGCCGCGCCCTGGGGTTATGGATTGTGGTGCGTGAATAGGCACTGTAGAGTGAGTAGTGCTGAGAAGCGGTTTATGTGTTGATGGCGATCGGATTGCACATCTCTATCCTGCCTGGTAGATGCCAATGTGTTGCGTGTGCGCGCCGTGGGTTTGTTCGGAGCCTCGTTCGGATGGTGGAAGATAGATGAGGTTGATAAGAGGTACGAAAGTTGGACCGCGCGACGCACGGACCATTGCCGTTTGACAGCTAAAGCTTGACATTGTTGGGCCTAGATATCAGATGGTATGTTTTGAAGTTAGATATTTGACGTAGAGAGATCTTGGAAGCAATAAGGAGGTTATATATCTTTATTTTTAAAGGAGGTTTGTGATATTCTAGAGGGTTAGGCGGCATATGGAGAGGCTTCGACTGAGGGAGCTGTTATACGGATAATCGGTCGCGGAAGGGATAGTGAGTCGTTCACCGTCATTTCCTTAATATAACCTTTATCATACCTATACACAATAAATTAAGTATGAACTCATGCAAATCATTTTTGTAGTGGAATACTCTTTATCTAAAGCCTGTGAGTGGCTTAAGGGGTTTCAATTGAGTCTACAGCAGTTGCAAGCCAGATTTACCAAGGCCCCGAAGTCACCACCGCAGTCACCACGACCGACGACGAGGGATAAACAAAGTGTTCACAACAGCTCAAACTAAAGCCTTTAAGAAGAAGATAATTAAACAGGATACTGCCGCTGCCGTTCCTTGGAATGAGTCGTCAACCAACCGAACCAAGCCAAACCAATCGGACGACGGCGCGGAATGTCTTCGGGACCATTAACTAACTATAAGGCCCCGAAGTAGTCCTGGCTAAGCTGGCTAAGCTGAGGCTCCCACGACATGTGGCAGAGCACCCGCGGCACGGCGAAACTCAGGACGCTATTCTACTCCCATTCTAGAACCCAAGAACTAGCTTGGTGGACACGGCTGATCTCACCGTCTTCACTGCCTTGGCGCGGACTTTGTAGGGGAAGAGGGGAAGAGGGGAAGATCTCAGCGGGGTAGCACCAGCCATTTACTATATCTTCGGCGAAATGTCTGGCCAAGACCGGTGATTTATCAAAACGCCTCACAGCCGCTTTAAGCATCGCGTCTCTGTGCGCAAAGCAAGCTACCACTGAGCTACTCTAAATCCACCATCTCTACCCCAGACCCCACGTCCCCAAATGACGGGATTTTCACGACCGAGGATGGGAGGGACGGAAGCGTGCAGGCTTGTCTGTTTGGTGTCTGCTAACTTAATCGGCCCGTTGAATGCGTATTCTTCCCGTCATTCATCACCAGACTGCAGAAAGCAATATGGACTGACTGACTGCATAGCTTCTAGGCAAAGGACGGGATGGGATGGGATGGCGAGGAAACAAGTATATAAGGTTGTGAGCAAAGTCTGTTGATCAGCACTTCATTCGAACCACCATTCGTTTCAGTCGCTTCAAGCCCTTTTCAAGCTCTTCTCACCATGAAGTTTATCTCTCCTTCGGTCGCGGGACTCGTCTCCTTGCTGGCATCCCACGCAATTGCTGCGCCGGGTGGGAACGGTGATAATGGTCACGGATCGCACGGATCTAGCCCATCGTCTCGCCTTGACAAATTCGTCGCGGCTGAGAAGAAGATCGCGCTGCAGGGTGTCCTGAACAATATTGGTCCTGATGGATCGAGAGTTCCAGGAGCAGGTGCCGGTTTCGTTGTCGCGAGCCCTTCTAAGGTTGACCCAGATTGTGAGTATATCCCGTGATGGAAGAACTACTCGGAACTTGGACTGACTTCATCTTAGACTTCTTTTCATGGAGTCGCGATGCCGCCCTGACCATGCTGATGATCGTCGACGAGTTTGCCTTCAGCGGCGACAAAAAGCTCCAAGCCAAGATTGAGCAGTACATTACATCCCAAGCCGTTCTCCAGACCGTCTCCAACCCATCCGGAACCTTCCTCCCCCAAGGTCTCGGCCTAGGAGAGCCCAAGTACATGGTCGACGGCAAGAGATTCAACGGCGCCTGGGGCCGACCCCAGCGCGACGGGCCAGCCCTCCGCGCCATCACCCTAATGACCTACAGCAAGTGGTTGATGAAGCACGGCCAAGCCAAGAAGGCGAAGAATGTAATCTGGCCAATCATCTCGAACGACCTGTCCTACGTCGGCCAGTACTGGAACCAGACCGGCTTCGATCTGTGGGAGGAAGTCAACGGCTCCAGTTTCTTCACAGTCCAGACGTCCCACCGCGCTCTCGCTGAGGGTCAACAGCTTGCCCGCGACCTCGGCGTCAAATGTACCGGTTGCGACCAGGCGCCGCAGGTTCTCTGCTTCCTCGAGGACTTCTGGAACGGGAATCACCTCGTCGCCAACATCAACACCAACACCGCCCGCAGCGGCCTAGACGGAAACACCCTCGTCGGCCCCATAACCGTCTTCGACATCAACGCCAGCTGCTCCAGCCCAACCCTGCAACCCTGCCATAGCAAGACCCTCGCAAACTTCAAAGCCCTAATCGACTCCTTCCGATCCGCCTACAGCATCAACAAGAACATCCCCGCCAACTCCGGCGTCGCCGTGGGGCGATACACAGAAGACGTCTACTACGGCGGACACCCCTGGTACCTCCTCACCACCGCCTCAGCCGAGCTCCTCTACGACGCCATCGCGCAGTGGAAAACCCAGCGCTTCATCTCCGTCGACTCCACCTCGCTGTCCTTCTTCAAAGACCTCTACCCCTCCATCAAAACCAAAATCTACAAATCCAACACCAAGGAATTCACCGCCATCCTCGCCGCGATCACAACCTACGCCGACTCCTTCGTCGCCATCGCCCAAAAATACACACCAGCCGATGGCGCACTCTCCGAGCAATTCAACCGCACCTCCGGCGCCCCATTATCCGCAACACACCTAACCTGGTCCTACGCCGCCTTCGTAACTATGTCCCGCCGCCGCGCCGGCTCCTTCCCCCCCACCTGGGGCTCCTCCCGCGCCGCCTCCCCTCCCAAGACCTGCTCCCCCGCCACCTCCTCCACACAAGGCGTCTACATTCCCGCCCTCGCCGCCGGCGCCCCCAACGTAACAGTCGGATGCCAAATCCAAGTCGGTATCAACCTCAACGCATCCACCTATTACGGGGAGAACATCTACGCCGTCGGCTCGTCGGATGACTTCGGGGCGTGGGATATCGATAATTCGTACCCCCTTAATCCGGGGGGTTATACGGCGGAGAGGCCGTTGTGGACGTTGAGCGCGTATTTGCCGGCGGGACAGGAGATTAGTTATAAGTTTGCGAGACAGCAGGATTGTGGACAGCCTTGGGTGTATGAGAGTGGGAATAGGACGTTGACGGTTCCGCCTTGTGGGGGACAGGCTGTGACGATTGAGGATGCGTGGGTTGGGCCGGTGGGGACGTCGGGGGGGTGTTAGAGGGGGGAGAGAGAGAGAGGGAGGGAGAGAGGGAGATAGAGGTTTGTTGTTCTTTGTATGGTTTGTAAAGGGGGTGGCACTTGTTTATTTGGTGCCGCGCATATACAGAATTTTACTAAGATGGGGGTTATTTACAGAATACTTAATGTATATATACACCGAGCGGGCCACTTTGATGCGCCAACGCTATTATTGATAATGGCAAAAGTTTTATAACAAAGCAGAGATGTTGCCTGAACTGTTCAGACCTCAATCTCCCTTTGGAATACTTGACATGAGATCGAGTGGAACATATATCAACACATCAACACCCGCGCCCCCCAGCCTGTTAGACATTCACCCCAGCAATTTCTTATGATTCACAGAACATACATCACATCACATCACATCAAAACGCACACACAAAGATCATGTTATCAAGAGCTGGTATTCACTATCCCTCAGCCCCATCTCACAGCTAGTAGCCCACCACTAAACTGCAGCGCATGCATGCAACTCCTCCGCAAGAGCTCACCACTACGCAAATAATCCCCTCACCTCAGAGCTCCAAGCCAGCCATCTCAAAGCTCCGACTGCTCGCTCTCCCCCCTGGAGGCTGCTCTCTCAATATTCCCCAATAGTTTATCATCCCCTCATCCACTCAAAGCCAGGCAATAAATACGCCCGACTCTGTCTCTTGTCTCTCTTCGCCAGTTTCGCTCAAATTAAGTAAAAAGAACACCCCATAAAAGCCCCCGATTTCTCTCTTCGCGCTGCTGTTCCCCCCCAACCATAACCCACAGGGTCAGAGGGCGAGGGAAAACAAACAAACCGCGTTTGTCTATTTGTTTGCCACTATCCCCTTCTCAAAATAACTTTGAGGATTCAGTGACTACGGGATGTAAAGTAAAAAAAGTCCTGCCCCGCGCGCCCCCCTGGATTCCCATCTTTCGCCCGCCTTCCCCAAATAAACGCCGTGTGCAATGCAAGAATGAAGTAACAAAAAAGGTTAACGGTCGCGATGATAACGACGAAAGGTTGATCTGTGTTTATGTGCGGCTCCCCGGTTGTTCGGGAGGGTATGTGTTTGTTTTTTTGCCAGACTCCGAGGTCGTGAGTGGCGCCGCGAACATGCATCAGGAGGGTCCTTGTCGTTGTTTGTGTGTGAAAAGGAAAATGAGAGTACGAAGCTTTTGGGTGTGAATCGTGGTATCGTGAAAACAATAATCTACAGTTGCGGATAATGTGGTAGTACACCGAGCTGGATGAGCAGCAAGGTAAAGAGTTGATCGAGACCCGTTTGCGTCCGTGGTTTCGAAGGTGGTTTAGACCTTTTTGAAATCTTGATGCTGTTAGTACTGTGCCTTTTGCGACAACAGAAGGGATGGAAATTACCTTGGAGCACGGGGTAGATCATCTCGAAGGCCTGGTAGATCTCCTCTCTGACCTTCGCGCCCGTCAGGACGATCTTGCCCGACACGAAGATGAGCAGCACGATCTTGGGCTTGATCATACGGTAGATCAGACCAGGGAACAACTCCGGCTCGTAAGAGCTGAAGTTGTGATGCTTGGAAGCCAGACCCTCGAGGCGGATGGGGAACTTGATGTCGCACGAGCCGACAATGTTCTGGATCTTGAAGTCGGTGAACTTGGCGTTGAAACCGAGCTTCTGGATGATGCGCGCGTACTTGCGCGACGCCAGCTTGGAGTCATCCTCCGACTTCGCACCCGTCACGACCATCTTGCCCGAGGCGAAGATGAGCGCCGTTGTCTTTGGCTCGCGGATACGCATGATCACGGCGGCGAAACGCTGGAGACAAGGTCAGTTAGCAAGGACGAAGCATGAAAAAACTTGCGGCGCCGATGCCAGGATCTGGGTGGTCAGCAGTACCTTTGGGTTGTATTCCGCGTTCCTCGCATGCAGCGCGATCGTCTTGAGATCCAGCCGACAATCAAGGTTGACGGTGGCAACGATATTTCTTTAGGAACATGCGAGATAAGCCTCTAGATTCTACCAAGGAGCCAGAACAGGGTCATACATACTGCAAGGTAGGAACAATTCCGCTGACTCCCTGAGTCGCGCCGGGAGTGGCAGCCGGTGTCGCGGGAGTCACCCCGTGGCCGTTGGCCTGGACTGCCTGACCTCCATTCGCACCCTGCTTCTGCTGACCATTCATCTTCTCGGCCTCAGAAGAGGGTGGAGTGAGATCGCCAGCGCCACCTGGGAAGGAAAGAGAGCCGGGCGCGATGAAGGTCTTCGCCTGCATCGCGTTCTCAGGATGAGTCTGGATAGAGTTCATCTTGGCGGTATTTGTGATTTACGATCTACGAAACGTGCGCGCAAGGTGAAGTATCGTTGTGTGTGTTGTGTGTGAGGCTATCGAGAGAAGCTTTGTCAGATCGATGTCAGACTTGAGTGGAGGTGTTGACGTTCGAAGTTCGCGGTAAGATCGCTAGTTCGAAGTCGGAAGAGAAGGGAGGGTAGGTCGCGGAGGGAGAGAGAGAGTGAATTTGTGTGAAAGAGGTAAAGAGGTAGACGTCGAGAGAAGTAACTAGTCTGGCGCCGTACCGTTTGCGGGAGATAAACAAGTCAATGTCTCCCCTACAGTCGCTGCTCGACGTGAAGGATGATGGTTCTTTCTTTTCGTGAAGTCTTGGTTGTTTTGTGGAAAAGCGACGATGACGATGTGGTCGACTCGGTGATCGACTCGGAGTGACCGTGATCGCGACAAATTCCTGAGGGAGTGAATGAAGAGTGAGAGAGAGAGCGTGTGTTTTCGATCTTCTTCTTCTGCTTCTTGTTGTTGATCTGGCAACTTTTTGATGAGTTACGTAGTGTCTTGGGTAGTGGGGGGTTGGTGGGGGAGAGGAGGGGAAGTGAAATGGTTGTTGACGACTACGTTGGCCGAAATGTGTGTTCAGGCTCGCAAAAGGATCGAGAAAAACAACCGGGAGATGGGCTGCCTATTTAACTCGCGGAAGTTGCTGCCTTGTTGCCTGGCGGGGGCAAGACAGAGATACCTAAGTTCCAGGTGGTGGCGCGAGATTACTAGATTTGATTTAGTGTGGATGTTAGGGTGGTGTTGGTGTGATCTTGGGTGATTTTTGGTGGTGGGAGCGTGTTATGAGTGGCTGATTAGCGTGGACTAGTGGGTAAGAGTGGGTGAGATTGGGACTAGCATGTGGATGAGACGGGTTTTGGGGGCAACAGGAGTTGAGGAAGGAGCCAATCAGAAGGACGCGTACGTGGACAGAGACATGGGATAGTCTGGGATAGTCTGGGAAGGAGTGTACTGGGTACTTTGGATATTGGCAAGTAGAGGGTACATCAGTCAACAATCCTTGTCAAATCCCAGTCCACCACCACCACAATCTCAGTCCAGACAAGTCTTGTTGAAACAGGGGCTAGATGTATCTCACAGCAGAGTTTTGTATGAAGTGTACATCTAGCACCCCCATGTGAAAGAATCTCACAGCACCGTTCACAGTATGGGCAAGTATCCTCACAGCAAAATTTAGTATGAAGAGTACATCCAAACACCATGCAATACCCAACAACCCTCCAACACCCACCCTGTGAGGAATCTCACAACGCCGTTCACAGCTGCCGCAAGTATCTCACAGCAGATTCACAGTGAAGTGTACATTCCAACCATCAACTCCAACCAACACCACACCAACACACACACATTTTCTCGCTCTCCAACATCACGCCATCGCCATCTCCAACCTATCTCGGTCGCCATATATATATCGCCGTATCGCCGTATCGCCGTATCGCATCTCACCATATATAGATCACCGTATACCGTATATCCCCAACATCCCCTCACATACCACATCTCCCATACAAACAAAACAAACAAACAAACCCCAAGTCCCCTACAAACCCTCACCACCTGCCACCACCAAGTCACGTACCACCGCATCATTCGCGCGCATCACCACCATCATTCCCGCTTCTCACCACCTTACCGTCGCCCTCCTCCCGCTTCCCCCCCATAAGAGCCTCATCACCACCCGATCGCACCGTATCGTGACAATCAAGCCACTTCTACAGTATCCCATCCATCCCGCTCCATCCCGTCCACAAGTACCGTCACACTACCATCACCCGCTCAAACGCCCAGCCTTGCCTCCTGTACAGTACTACGTCACCCTCAAACGCCCAGCCTTGCCCACCTCTCCTATCCCAGCATAGCCCAGCCTCGTCCGCGTCCCCCGTGCGGCGCAAAAAAAAAAAGTGCAAAAGGACACGGTCACCAAATCAAACGGCCAAGTACGCGAGGTACCGATACATTCCCACACACGCACACTATGACTCACACAGCTCCAACGCAACACACACACCCATACGCGCCACACGCTGCGCGCAGTACAGTAGCCCGATCGGGGGGGCCGAGCGGTTGCATTTGTTGTTGCCTGGAATGTGGATACTGGGGGATACTTGGGGACTTGGGGGGGTCAACTTTTGATTGATTGCTGGAGTTGGTGGTGATTTTAGGGGAAGTGGTGGTGTGGCTGGAGGGTCGGGCACGTGATTAAGTGGGAATGTAGCAATATGCACGGTCCGAACGCGCTACCCCGGCCGCCGTTGGTTTGTAGGGGGGTCTTGCGTTAAAACGATGCGCAGGAGAACTGAGGAATATATAAGCGCTTGCGGCTCCCTAGAAATCCGATTACAAACCTCTGCGGTCTCCCTGAAGAGTTTTATAGTTATGACTAAACGCGGTTATAACCCTTAAGATTTTATTGCTTTAGAGTCCGATTTCGCAAATAATCCCCAGTGTTCGGCGGGTACCACTTGGGGTATATACCCGGAGCTTCGCGGGTAGAGTAGGTAGGTAGGTAGGATATCACGGGTAGGTATGGGTATATACCCGGGTATATGAGGCTCTGCTATAAAATTGCTATGCAGAAAAGTAGAATTGAGGTTAATAATAACTATGATAATAACGTTAGGTCGTGATATAATAATGTAATATACTGTTGCAACCCCTATTCCTCCCACTCATCGTCTCCATCGCCTTCGCTGTCGTCACCTTCTGGAAGTACACCCCAATCCCGTAGGCAGAGTAAATATCTTACAGTTGAAGGCGACAACCGGTTCCGCTTCTTAGTAATTATATCGCTGCCATTACTAAATACCCGCTCTGATGCAGCAGATGTAGCTGGAATTGCAAGATAGTCTCTTGCAATTTGCGCAACAATTGGATACATATACTGCTTTGATAACCAGTACTTTAGAATATCTGTCTGTTGGCCAGGCCGTAGCTCAAGTATCCACCGCTTCCACTCAGGTTCTTGAAATGAGATTCCTTCTGTAGCGTATAGATCATCGTCGGAATCAGTCTCATGGACTGCTGCATTAGCTAATTCTGTCTGCTGCTCGATTCTCTCAGTGTCAAGATGATATTGACGGGTCTTATACTATGTAAAGACATCTTGAAAGTGAGCTCTTACTCGATTCCTTTTACTTGCCTCTCTACTACTTAGCCATAAGCTTATAAAGACTTCAAGATTCATTCTTGGATCACAAATTGTAGCTACACTTAAGTGGCTATACTGCTGGTTTGCTATAAGAGTATAATACTCATTTAGCTTGTAAAGCGCTACGTTGCATGCAATTCCAATTGTAGACTGCTCACCTACTTCCTTTAGCATATGATTAAGCTTATTAATCATTTTTAAATACTGTGGAATGGCGTAGTTAAGAGTAGGGTATGTGCTAGCTTGTAGCTTCTACGAAGGGCGTAAGAAGATAACGAAAAATAGCTCAAGCTCTTTAATCGTTGACCAGTCATTAGCATTAAGAGCAATATCTCTCATGCTAATATCCCACTGCTGCGACGCACAGATAGCTGTAATTGGCACTTGAAGCTTTATTGCGGATTCAAGCATCTTATGTGTTGAATTCCAGCGGACTAGCATATCAAGTGATAATTGCTGTACTTTAAGGCCAGCTACCATTGTTTGCTTCTGTAGAGCGTCCTTCCATAACCGGCGATTCCGAAACACATAGATATGTCTCCGAAGTTTAGCAAGTGTATTCATAACTTCTGTATGAGAATCAACAGTGCGTGGGATTCGTGCAGCACCTAGCTCACACCTATATGTCTCCGCCTCTACTGAAGGGTCCGCTTTGATTGTCTTTAAAGCGTGTTGAACAGCAATATTAATAATATGTGCAATACAACGTACATCGCCTTCTTTAACAGTAAAAGTCCAGGGCTGTTATATAGAAGTTGAATGATTGCGAGCTAAGAGCTCGTACTCAGCAAGCATAACAGTGTTAGCTAATGCATTATCTCGTGTACATGTAAAGATAGCATTAGTAATCCCCATATCATCTGTAACGGCATATAATTAGCTTGCAAGATATTCACCGCTGTGAATTGGCTCTTTCAGATGAATCACATCTAACAGATTTGACTTCTGCTGCCACTTGCTATTTATCCAATGTGCTGTTACTGCAGAGTATTCGGTGTAGTTGCGTGCAGACCATAAGTCGGTAGTCAAGCATATCCAGCCTCCATTTACAATATGAGAATGGAGTTCTGCTTATAACTAAGCACGGCATAGTGAGAACCGCCTTTGAAGGTCGCGATGTAGTGTTCTAGCAGATACTAACAAAGTAATAGGGCTTAAGAATTAAATAATTTGACGAAAAGATAGACTATCAACAAGGCGTAATGACAGATTGTTTAATACTACAAATTATAGCAGTAAATCTCTATACTTTGATGCATTGACTGGCTGCTTAGCCGTTGTCTTCTTTAGCTCAAAGAACGATGAGCTACTTAACGGACTTGATGCTACTTGTGCCTAGTCGTTCTTTCTCATACTAAATGAGATTTGCGGGTGCTTTTAGGTGTAGTGCTTCCATAAGTTACCAGTTGATTTATCTAAGAATACTAATGGCTACGGTGAATAACCGCAGTCTGGCTGGCTACAGGTAACCCGAATAGTTGGTGGTGTAGTGTCCAACAGCGTACGCATATATAGATTCTTAGCAAACAGCGGTAAAGAGCTTAGAGGAAGCATTGTACGAGGTGGCTAGAGATAGAGCGATGGAAGAAGAGTAGGTAAGGTTGGCTCATTAACCTCATCGAGGCCAATGTCGTCGAGGCCAATAGGCACATCTGATAATGAGGAGTCGCTCATTATATGTTATGGCATCTACATCACAAGCATATTACGAGCACAATATGGTTATATTCATACATTCTAATTACTTGGCAAAGCTTGGCAAATACCCAGGGTATATACCTACCTACTCGAAATACCCAGGTAGTTTTCTCATATAAAAGGGTAGGTATATACCCGGGTATATACCCGGATACGCTAGGTATATACCTACCCGTGCCGAACACTGATAATCCCTCACTATTCAAAAAGTTGAAGATTTAGTCTGTAGAATTTCAAATAGCTTGAGATTCCAAATTTAAATGTAAAGCTATCTACACGTCCTAGAACGATTCGATAAAAACTCACACATGTGTTGCACTAGATAACGCTTCAAGTTGTTACGCTTAAAGTGAAGTAACCAGCAAAATCGACCATCAACTTGATTCTTCACTTAAGTTGGTACACTTTGTGAAAGGGTTAGCTCGAGTATACGTGAAATTTAGGGAACACATACAGTTAAGTCGATTACCGCCACCGCACACTTCCCAACGATTCCCAGAGCAAGTCAAGGCACAGTTACCCGCTGGAGCAGGGGCCGATCCGGAGCTTAGGCCTAGATGATGGGACAGGCATTAGTTCTGTTCTATAATATGTTGGAAAGATGGGAGTCATACTTGATCCGCAGTAACACTCTGAGGCGTATTCGACCCCAACATACTTCGACCCAGCACAGAAAGCAATACAAGCTTCAGCAGTCATGGCTGTTGTGCTAGCATAATGATTACCAGTCAAGGCCCGACCACCTGTTGCCTCAGTGTAGCATCCAAGGGATTTGTATTGAGCATTTCCAGGGAAGGGCAGTGGCGGTGCGTTTAAGAAGTTTGGGCTACAGGAAGCCACATTTCCTCCAGGGCTGCGAGAAAATATTAAATCAAAGTCTCTTAACTACTCAGAACGTATATTTGAGAACTTACCACGTATTGTCGGAAGGAACCACAACGTGATTAAAGCCAGTTGGCGTGATGCACCCTGGTAGCTTGTCGATTATGCCATGAACTGGCTCGCATGGATAGACTGGGCTCGTTTCTGGACAATTTTTGGCGAAATTCGTGTCGTCGCTAGGTAAAAAGGCGGGGCATTCTTCAACAACTCTGCAATGGCGGTATTAGCTGAGAAGTGATGACCTGGAAATTCTACTCACCCAGATTCAACCCCAATCAAGCAATCCTTAATAGCAGCCGTGAGAACAGGGATATCCCAGCCTAGAAATAGAGGTCAGGTAACGGCTAATATGAGAATCATTCATTCTGATGTCACAAACCGTTAATAAAATCACCTATTCTAATTGTTAATACCGTTTGACATCATAGATGCAATATTGACTTACCATGGAAGCTGTAACCCGTCTCATCTCCATTTGCGAAGACAAACTTGCCACCATCTTGCTTTATATCGCCTATAGAGTAGAGAACCTCAATGAATATGTGAGGTAAGAGAATTGGGTGGGTAGGTGGACAGATTCCATTATCTATCTGGGATAGATAGGCCATATGGGATTGATCGGCCTACAAAGGAGTATCAGTATAACTCTCTTATTATAATATAGAGAGATTTTAATGAGAAGACGGTATGAACGCCGGTTAAGGCTGCCTTGAGAGAGGCCGGGTCATTCGCATCGCCCTAGACGACTTCGACTTTCTCCTTGAGCTTGGTGGATTTTTCTGAGTTGACATGCGGGTGATTGCGCGGATCTTGTATTTCTGGGAGAGCTCTGGGTCGTTCAGGACAAAGTTGAGGGAAGCCTACCTTGTATCTAACGCGATGTTAGTATTGCTCGTTCGATTAGTTCCAGTTAACTTACAAATTAACACCGTCCCAGCAGGATTGGAAATCAATCTGTGCTCGCATGCCGTCTGGGCTGCATAGAAATTAGCAAGGATTTTAAACCTCAGGAACCATTGACCTACCAGTTGGTGTCCGACATGTAATGAGCCTGCGGCTTCGGATTCTTGTAGTCGATGCACGCAAACGTAACTCTGTCTGCGACAGGGACATTTGGGTACGTTGCGTTGCCATAAGTCTTTGTGTTGGCATCGTAGGACCTAGCGTTGTTGTTGCCAGAGAGAAACTTGAGCCCCTTTGGAAACGGAGAGGCCTTGGTGCCACCCGCTGCATCCATACCCTATTGATGGCAATAAGTAAGGAACCGAATTAATATTTCATTAGGGCTTACTCTTCCAAGGTAGTATACGGCCATGCCTCCGTTATAACTAGCACCCGGTTAGCCTCTGCCTGGTTTTCGGTGAAATAGGCTAGCTTACACCTCCTCATACTTTCCGTTAGCATGTAGATAGTATAGTTGCGGGTTCCAATATGCGCTCCTGAAAGCTGTTATAAACTAATCTTTAAAAACTTAACAGTCGTATAGCTTACTTATCGGCTAGTTTTATCAGCACAAAATATCATAACAAGAGGTGGATAGTAACCTACCTTGGATTTGACAGCTTGTGCACGGTGCAGCTACCAAACTGTCGTAAGTCGAATTGATGTTGATATTGCTAGCTCCTGAAATCTTGTGGACATGCTGGCTAACTTGTCCAAAACTAATGACAGGATCCTAATTAATCATCAGTATCCCGGCAGAATGCTCCGTTTAGATGAGATCAAAGCTTACAACCCGGCCCATCTGAGCGACACTACAGCTCACTGTAGTTGGTTGTCAGCACGTCCAGAACGGAGTTTAGTTTGGCAGATGTCGGTTCTCACTGCGCCAAAAACCAAGAACGGGCTCCACCAAGTGGAGAACCACGGTGGAAGCTACTACCATAGACCATACTGGTGCCATTTTGCAAAAGTAGCCGTAGTAAAACGAAGATCAATTTTTGTTGCAAGGGAGTCAGGTGGCGGAAACACAATGCTACTATGCAAAAGAGAAGATCAATGAGGCGTCAGATACTCTTAAAGGTGGTTAAATAGAATGTAATCTCGGGGTATGGAGTCTTATATGTGGAGGAGAGAAGCAACCAAAGTCATGACATGCGGGCTCGGGGATGGCCACAGGCCCGGGGAAGCTTCCTGCTTGCCAAGCAACCGGACGTAAATAATTAGTAGTCTATGCCCGATACAAAAGACCGCATGTTAGTCTAAAGAATATATAGCACGGCAGCGACGCGGAATACCGGCATAATGCATGCGGAAGTCATGCCGGAGAGAGACGATTGTTAAACTCAATTGTAAACTATGCGTATAGCTAGCTGTTCCTTTGACTTGTGGCACCTCAGAAGTAGCATGGTCTGATTCCAATGTTCTAATGGGAAACCCATGCACGGGATGAGAAAATTCGTTACGGATCCTTGAAAGATACCTTCGCGTGCATAGTTCATATACGATGCCATTATAAGGTGTATGACGGGTTGGGGTAGCAGGCAGCTAGTCGTTAGCGGAGGAGCGGATCCCAGAACGCCACTTGTTTCAAGGTAAACGATTTGAAAATTGAGAGGGACCTTAATTTAATACCACGGATGTCCACTTCCCGTGCCGTACGTCCACTTCCCGTGCCGTTCGTCTGACCACCGCACGGAGCTATGGCGGCTATGAAACGAAAGTGCTCAGGGCTAATCCGGATGGTCCCGAGAGTAGTACTTACTTCGCTTCCCCGCACTATCCATCTTGCGAGGGATAGTGCGGGGAAGCGAAGTATGTCATGCGGATTCAGTCCGGCATTATATTAAAGTAACATCTTAATTCCGGTAGTCCGCTGTCCTTTTAGCTTCCTCAATTCCGAACACTGACAGAGTTTTGAAAAACCAAGAGGCTACACACCTTGTGCTAGTGCAAGTGAGTGATCGTTTTTACTGTTCTCGGTGCTGTTCAACTGTGGGGGAAGGGCCGCCCGAACCATGCCCTCTACAAACCAAGCCGCGTGCGAGCCCACTCCCCAAATGTGGCTAGCTAATTTTTGAGTAGATATTCGGTCCGAACGACTAGCTCACTCTATTATCACTCTACAATGACAACTAGTTGTTTTCGACTTGAAAACGATCGCGGGGTTATGGCCTTTGCTGCATCCCTGGCTTTCTTACTGTCACCCTGGAAATAACGTTGCACTCTCGTCTGGTTTTTTAGGACCACAATGCTAGTGGTTCATTTAAAAATTGCATGATGACTAGCAGATCATAAGTGTTGCGACCCTGCAAATATCCCTGCAACCTCTGGGTCTGCAACCTCAGGGTTGTAGATTTCTCTCCCCGTGATGACGTACTAATCTTATGAAGCTATATTTGCTTTGGATTTAAAAGTGAACATTGCCCGCGCAACTGCATCTCATCAAGTTCCAACTTTTCTCACATTATATTCAAAACATATTGCGCAATATGTCCATTCTACAGGCAGCAGCTTTCTCCGTGCTTCTACTAGGAGCCAATTGTATGACTCTTTCAGCAGAGAGAGCCTCTACAGTTGAAACAAGGGCAACATGGAAGTTCTTAGGCTGCTACACAGACAACGTATCGGGGAGAGCCTTACCTAATGCTGTATCGGTTCCTGGTGGCTCTGCGGCCATGCAAAACGAAGCATGTCAAACAGCTTGCATGGCAGCTGGATTTAGTATTGCTGGAACCGAGTACTCGGGCGAGTGCTGTGAGTACATAACCTCGCCACTCCTTCGAGGCCACATTGCTAACAAGTTCAGGGTGCGGCAATTCCGTGATAAATGGGGGCGGGCCTGCTCCTGATGGGAATGCTTTGTGTAACATGAAATGCAATGGCAATAGCGCCGAAACCTGTGGAGGCCCTAACAGATTGGATGTGTATTCCTCTACATCGTCGCCATCGACTACATCATCAAACACACCAACAAGCACACCGGGTACAACTGGGAAGCGCGGTCTCGCATATAACAACAACAACCCCTCTGCCAATGCAGGATACGCAAACCTCTTCAAAGGCTACAGTAAAGTCTCCTGGGGTTATGACTGGGGATATCCTTCTTGGAATCTTGATGCGTCTTTCGAATTTGTATGTTTTCCAACTCATATCATATATGCAGCTCTTTTTGGTCCATGAATAAAACAATTTGGGCACAGTTAACGAACTAATTAGGTGCCTATGCTCTGGGGCCTCCCGAGTGGCCCTGACCCCAAATGGACTGCTGCAGTTCAGACCGCTAATACCAAGAATATTCTCGGTTTCAATGAGCCGGACCTGACTTATTCGGCATCTTCAAATATCTTGCCCGCTAACGCTGCTGCTGGGTACAAAACTTACATCGAGCCATTTGCAGGCTCACGCGGGATTGGTATGCCGAACGTGCTGTGGAACAACGTAGGTTCATCATCAGGCGGAAACTATAACTCGGCGCAGTGGACGCAGTACTTCTTAGGGAACTGCACTGGCTGTCACTTTGACTTCGCAGCCATTCACTACTACCAAGATTGCTTTCCTGCCAATGGCCAGAGCGGAGCAGAGTGGTTTATGGGCAACGTCACCGATGCGTACAAGACACTCCATTTACCGGTATGGGTGACAGAATTTGAATGTTATGGCTCGGAAGATCAACAGATTGCATTTTTGCAACAGGTTCTGCCTTGGATGGATGCGCAGAGTTACGTGGCAAGATATGCGTATTTTGGTGTCTTCCCTGGCTACCTTCTCAACGCAGCTGGCAATGGTCTTTCAAAACTAGGGATGGCATACGCGACAGTATAGCGAGCGAAAAGAGTATTCTTTGTTTCTAGCCATAGATAGTCGAATGGTTAGATAGCAAGTGGTAACTTTGACACAATTAGTTTTCATATGAAGCCAAGGCTTTTTAATGTGAGCTTGACAGGACTCCACTATCCACATCACTATCCACATATCTGGGATACAGCGTATACCTCTAATGCTGCGCCATGCACCCCAGTTAGCTTATCTACTACACGTGGACAGTTAGTCTCCATAGTAAAATGAGAATCCTTGAAGCAACACATGGCATACAACCGACTTTTCGGCTAATGCCCGAGTGCTTGAACCTAGAGTAAACGTGGAAGGTTGCGCATGTCGCATTAACTGGGTCTTCGCCAGGTCGTGCCATAACTTAATCCTCGGTTGTGCAAAGTTGAGCGGGCCTTTGGGTGTATTAGCTCACTTTTTGGAACCCATCGACCTAACTCCGCATTTTCGCGCGGAC